>NW_022631211.1:44192-125322 GCF_010015895.1 Lontra canadensis | reverse complement strand
TTGTTTTCTGGCAATAATGCAAGAAAATCTAGATAGTTCATGTGCAATGCTAGACACATAGAGTATCTAGAAACTCAGCATTTATTAAATGAAATTTAAACCATCTGTATCCAAAAAAAAAAAAAAGATATACCAAGCAAGATAGATGTGATATATCTGGAAAAAATGAAAATGCAAATAGCAGGCCATGAGTTCATTTCAGTAATACACAAAAAGTTCTTACAAATTGTCAGGAAAAAAGACAAACACAGAGTCTAAAAATGGGCAAAGATGTGAATATACAATGTACCAAGTGCAAATCCAAATGACTAACACCCTTGCGAAAAAGGAAATTGACTAGTTCCTAGGGAAATAGAAGTCAATATACTGATTTAACCTGAGAGAAAGTATAAATGCTCCAGATTTCATGTTGATATGGACATGAGGTGAAAGAGTAGGCTTAGATTGCTGGCTGAAATGGAATGTGAAATAACCGAGTTCAGCCTTCTGTTCTAAAAAGCCTCAGTAGTATTAATCTGTAAAATGAGAATATGACAATATCTACTAAGAAAAAAACCCTATTCCTTTCCTAGAAAGCTATTGTGTAGAACCAAATGTACCAGTTTGTAAGAACTTATAAATAAAGAGAAACTTAAAAAAAGGATTTTATTTTTATTGATTTATTTGACAGAGAGAGAGAGAGAGAGAGCGTGCGCACAAGTATGCAGAGCCGTAGGCAGAGGGAGAGGGAGAAGCAGGATCTCTGCTTAGCCGGGAGCCCAATGTGGGGCTTGATCCCTGGGATCATGACCTGAGCCCAAGGCAGCTGCTTAACCAACTGAACCACCCAGGTTCCTGTAAAGATAACTTTTACAGAGTTGTTCAGGGTAATGAAAAACAAAAATAAGAACAGGAACAAAGAAAACCAACTCCGTTTATGTGTGTATGAGGACGTACATTGATACATTTCTATATAGCTTTATGCAGTCCATAAAGCCCGGGAGAGGGGGAGGGGCCGTGCACCTGCTCATGGAGACTGGGGCCCCTGGCGGGAAGGCGGGAGGCACTCGAGGCTGCCCTCGGCCCCACCTGACAGGCTCCCAGACTCCAGGCCTGGTCCTGCTCTACAGTTGTGCATGGAGACGCCACCCCGGGCCCGGGCTGGTGACGGGGTCTCCGTGCTATTGAGGCAGGCGGGCAAAGCGGGCAGAACAGCAAGGCTCCCGCCTAAGCAGCCCTGACGAGTGTGGCCAGAGTGCAACCTGTCGAGCTGGAACATTCCAGAAGGCCCAGCAGCCAGGACCCCACTCGGGGCTGTACTATTCCACCTGGGCTGGAGGACAGCTTGTGGGCTTGGGGAGCCTTCCTGGGGCTGGTGGGAGTTCGGGTCTGACCCCGCAGCACAGCGAGAGGCAGCAGCGGCATTTCACATTTCTGGATCTACTTTTCTCCTCATACCTGCACGGCAGGGACATAAAATTTTCCAGAATATCAGCCGCTTGGGTGGCCTAGTGCAGCTCTGTGGAAGGAAGGAGGGATGGGGCGAGGATGGACACCATCCCCCAGGAGCTGGCAGGAGAAGGAAGGATGGACGGGGTGGAGAGGATGGACACTGTCCCCCAGAGCGGGTAAGAGAAGGAAGGAGGGATGGACACCATCCCCAGGGAGCTGGCAGGAGAAGGAAGGAGGGATGGGGTTGGGGGTGGGGGGGGACAGACACGATCCTGCAGAGCTAGTGAGAGAAGGAAGGATGGCCGGGAGAGGGGGATGGACACCATCCTCCAGGAGCTGGTGGGAGAAGGAAGGGGGATGATGGATACCATTCCCAGGGAGCTAGTGGAAGGAAGGAGGAATGGAGGGGGAACAGACACCATCCTGCGGAGCTGGTGGGAGAAGGAAGAAGGGACAGGGTGGGGGCAGAAACCATCCCGCGGGGCTGGCAGGAGAAGTGGCCTGAGGTCAGCATCTGCAGCCACGTGGTCCCTTGTCGGTGACCGTGGTGGAGAGATTTGGGTGCCCAGGGTCTCAGGAGCCTGGCCCACCACACACTGTCCAGAGTAGTCTGCTGTCTGGCTTGAAACCCCCACTGACTCTATTTGCCACTTTCCAGACCTGGAACCCACCGTTTCCCCTCAACAGGCACCAACAGCCAGGGGCACCGTGTCTCACCAGAGACCCATTCTGTCCCCACAGGGAGGACTGTCATGTACCATGGGTGCTTCTGACTGCCAGAGAACGGCACCCACACCTTGCCAGACTCCCTGGAGCAGGCCAACATGATGGTGGACGCGTGCTCGGGGTTTTGTACCCAGAAGGTAAGGGCACCTGTGATGCGTGCGCGTGTGCGGTGCGCTGCACGGGGCAGGAGCCCAGGCCGGACGCAGGTTTGGGATGGCCGTGTGGTCTGTGCTTACGTGGGCACCCCAGGCTGGCCAGGGTGCTGTCCGCTGGGCCACAAGGCTGGAAGGATCCTGCCTTCCCCGATGGCAGGTGTCAAACTGACTGCGTTTGTTAGTGGGACGTGCTGGCTCAGGCTTGGGGAGAGTGAACAGCTTATCAGTTGTGCCGATGGACAGGGCTGGGTGCTGAACCCGGCGTCGGGGCTGTGGTCACACGTGTGCCTTTGTCTCAGCCGGGGCTCGGAGATGATTCTGCAGAGGGCGGGCGGGGTGCAGAGGTCTCTGTCCCGGCCTCGTGCGGGAGCTCTAGGTGGGACATGGTGATCAAGGCCAGGTGGGGCTGGAAAGCAACGGGACCCCCAGAGTGCTGAGGTGGGGTGTGGTCCAGTGGCCCACATGTGGGCCCCGGGGTATGGCAGCAGGCAGAAGTCAGGGCTGCTCCCATGTGCTGGGGACTGTGACCGGAGGCCAGGTAACAGGATGGGGCTAGGACGGGAGAGTCCTGGTGATGGTGGTGCATCTGTCCTCGTTCATCCGGCGGCAGCCACACCCCTTGCCATGTAGGAAGTCACTCTGCCCTCCTGACGGCCATGTCTAGCGGGTGCTGGGACATGCTGTGATTGTAGCTGAGGAAATGGAGGCAGAGAAGGTCACAAATGCTGTCCAAGGTCACCCATCCCCTATGTGGGGGAGCTGGGATTTGGACCCAGGTAGGCCCCCTGGTTCTGACCCCGCCAGTGGCTCGGAGCTGCAGGAAGTGGGCTTCTGGGGATGCCGGGGAGCCTGCCCTCCCTGGTGCCTCTTGAGACGCGCCCATTAGGGCCGAGACAGAGCCTTTTCTGCACTTTCCAGCCCAAGCAGCAGCCTTTGGAGTGGGTCTCTGTGGCTCTAACATTTCGGGGTATCTGGGGTGTCCTTGGGGGCTCACAGCATCCGGCTGAGGCCCGCGTTCCCATGCTCCGCATGTGGGAGCAGAGCTGTGAGTGGAAGGCCGTGTGCACCTGCTACACACGACCCTCCCAGGGCTTCTGCACACCTGCCGGAGGTCCACAGCCCCGGGAGTGCCCACTGCCATCACCAGTCCAAGGAGCTCGGCTGCACCAGACCTGACCACTCCATCTGCAAACCTGGAGGTGCCCCACATGCCGGGTGACCCACTTTACCCTCCCGGTGCTCCGAGGGGGACACGCTGCCCCCCACATGCTGCCTGAGCCAGAGGGGGTCGTGGCCGTGGGAGCAGGCACCTGTCCCGTCTGGACGGTGCCGCGGTTCCTGCCGAGCGGCGTCTGGGGTGGGGATGGGCAGCTCCTGTTCCTCGCCCAGTGGGTCGGGCTCAGGGACCTCTCCGTCCTGGCACGGGCAGCACTTTCCCCATCTTGGGCTCCCTCGTGCAAACATTCTGGTGTTTATGTGACCCCTCCCCCGCTGTGGAGCACTTCTGTGGTTTTCAGTGTTCCGCTTTGGTGAGCGAGGCCACAGTGACTTCACGGACACCCACCGCGGAGCCAAGGCTGGTGTCAGCCTGGGCTTCTCGAGGACCGGTCTGGGTCGCGCGCCGTCGGGGGCATTTGTGGCCCCAGAGGGGACGTCTCCACCGTGGTTTGTGGGTTGGTCGCGATGGTTCAGGAATGTCACGATGTGGCCGGACAGATTGACACGCGGGGCACCGTCAGTGCCATGACCATCTGACTACCGGCACGGGGCTCAGCCAATGTCACGTGTGTCCGAGCACAGAGAAGCCTCTGGTCTGATATTCTGCGGCCATAGGGAAAGACCTGCCCTGTCTCCATGCCTGGACCTGGGATGGCAGACATGGGGCTGGCAAGGGGCTCCAGCACCATGGGCAAACGGGCTGCTGGCTCCTGACGCTTCCATAGGAATCCTGTGTGCGGCCGGAGGTCCCCTCTCCCTGCACCTGCTCCTGGTCTGTCGGAGGGGGAGAAGGAAGGGAGACGAGTGCGAGCTCGTCCTGTAGATGACTGATGACTCGGGCGGGTCTTCTCAGGCTTTCCCGTGGCGCTGACCCGGCTCGTTCCCTGCACCACAGGTGTTCTGCGGGACCCACCTGGATCCTGGCAGGTGCAGGCTGTCCCGGAGTGGGGCAGGGGCGCTGCCTCTGCAGCCAGCCAGTGGTGGGACAGTGAGTGTCTGGGTTTTGTGAATTAACACTCTGGACCTCGGGAGGTTTTTCCCTTTGCTAAAATGTTCACCGGTCCTGTCTGCTGGTGACGACCTAGCACAGCCTTGGGGTTCTCTCACGATTTTGGCTATAAACCTGTTGACGTTATACCGTGTGTGTCTTCAGAGAAAATTTATTGTGTTCTGGGGTGGATGTCTATAAAGGTAACACATATCTATTTTGGAAAATTTGGAAAACGTGAAATTAAGTTAGAACTCACCAGTGACATTACCGCATCAGAGAAAACCACCAATGGCATTTAACGTCTTTAGGTCTTTTGTTCAAAGTGTATGTTGCCAGAATTCGAATCTTTAACGTTGAATCTTTCGGGGCACGTGGGTGGCTCAGCCGGTTGAGCGTCTGACTCTTAGCTCAGCTCAGCTCAGCTCATGGTCTCAGGGTCGTGAGATCGAGTCCCACCTCGGGCTCTGTGCTGGGCATGGAGGCTGCTTAAAGAAAAAAAAACAAAAAGGAATCTCTCCTTCCGTTTTCCTTTGTTCCACTTGTCTCTCGTGGCATGAGACCCCCCCTCCCGCCCACTCTAGGCCCTTTCTTCACAGTTACAAGCCATGCTGCCTCAAACATTCCTGAAGGTCAAGCTTTCAGCAGCTCATAATGCTCTCCTCGCATCATCACACATGGAGTCACTGGTGTGAGGGAATCGCGTGTCTCCTGCAACACTCATGAGACTTGAGGTGCGTTTCCACAAGCAAGTCACTTGGCCTCATTCCAAAGGCGGTGGAAGGTGGCTTCAGAGTCTGACCTGGGTGCGTGTCCCTGTGCAGACATGTCCTTGCCTCGTGGTCCTGGCCATTCTCGTGGCCCTGAACTGTGGCATTCTCACTGATTGTCAACGATGCCATTCGAAGCTGTGGGTTTCCATGGCAGAGGAGAGCGTGAGCCGGTCCCCGCTCTGGGGCTGCCTCCCCGACCACACAACTCCTACTTTGCAGCCTGACGGCAGGGGCGTCGTGTCGGTGGAAGACACGGGCTCAGTGATGGGCTCTGCGGAGGCACCTTCTTTCCTTCTGGGTGTGCATGTCCAGAGCGGCCTCGGAGTGAAGGGAGGCAGGAGATCGGAGGAGGCAAGCTCCGTGCTGGTTTGATATCACCAAAACCCCTCCATTTTCGTGAGTGTGTCCATGGAGTTGAGTGTGGTCTTGGGCAGAGCCCTGGGCTGCTTCTGTCCCTGATCGGTCTCACGGTCTGAAGTCTTGGGGTGCTTGGCACCTGCCTCCTCGCCTCAGTTTGCCCTCCTGAAGCCCGAGTTCTGATCTCTGACGTTTTTGTGATTCTCTGTAAACCTGGGGACCAACCGCAAGAAAGGCGCTCAAGGAGGACAGAGACAGACAGGCTTGCCGGGACATCCATAACCTGACCTGTGGCCACGATCGTGCCTTTGCAGGGGTTTTCCCGGGACGGGAGGGCCCAGCTGCTGCTGCCATGACCCAGCACCCAACTGAATCACTGTGCATGTGGCAGCCACCAGGCCCAGGCTCTGGACGCAGTTCCGGGTGGAGACCTGTCCCCACACCCCGTCCCCCTATGCCCCTCGATGGAAATGGTCCCACAGCTGTGTCCCCGTCCTGCCTCCCCTTCTCCAAACGTTGAGAAGACGGTGGGGGTGGTGGGAGCAGGGAAGCTGGCAGAGAAAGTTTCATCAATATTTAATTTTTATGGAAATCCTGTCCTAGAAATCCCCGAGGGGCTGGAAATTGTCCTGTGTTTTCAGAATCCAGTTCTGTTCTGTTGTAAGTAAAAGCACATTACTGTCCACGCTCCCCCGTGCTCCACACAAGCCTGGAACCTGACGGTTTCATCCACTCGCGGAAGCGGAAGGGCTCGCGTCGCTAATGGGGTGCAACCCCCACCAGGGGTGACCAGTGGTAGAGGGATACTTCCTTCTAGGACCCGGTCCTGCCGGCATTCTTGAGGACACAGCAGACAGAGCCCAGACATGTGGGGCAAACGGATGCCCCCTGGTGTGTCTGCACGTGGACCACAGCTACAGGTTCCTCCACGGGGATCCAGTGTGGGCACACTGATTTCTGAGGGAAGGGAAAGTCCACACCAAGGGATCCTGTTTGCAGGATGTTCTAGGGTAGTTGGACGACCACGGAGCACAAGTCAGAGCCTTGGCTGACTGCGGGAGGAAACGGGACCCAGTGATTCCCACAGGCAGAACCAGAGGTCTCAGCAAAGGGATGGGGTCTCGTGGGGGTGGGAAGGGTGTGGTGGTATGAACCGGGGTGGCTAGTGAAGGCCTCTCAGGGAAAGGGGCTTGAATAATTGGGGGAGGTCTGGAGGCAGGATGTTCCAGGCAGAGAGAACAGCAAGTGCAAAAGTCCTGAGCTCTGCGTGTGCCACTGGTGCATGGTCAAGGACCATAAGGACCACATTGTAGAAGGTCACCACAACTTCCTGAACAAAGTGCCACAGACAGGGGGCTTGCACTTCTTGAGGCTCTGGAAACCAGAAACCCAAGGTGGGGTGTCACTGGGCTGGTTTCTTCTCAGGCTTCGTAGGCTCACAGATGGGCGTCTTGTGCCTGTGTGTTCATATGGTCGTCTCTGTGTCTGTGTCCAAAACTCTTTTTATGACCACACTAAATCGGATTGGCTTGCACCTGCCATGGCCCTATTTTAACTGAATTACATCTTTAGAGACCCCGTCTCTGAATATAGCTGCATCCTGAGGTGGGGGTCGGACATGGGCTTGGGACAGAGACCGCCTGGTACGGAGAGACGGCTGGGGGCTCCACCGGTGCTACTTCATGGCCTGGTCCAGGTCCCAGCCCTACATGCCAAGGCAGGCCCTGTTGCAGTGCCCAAGGGTGTGGCTTGCAGGGGGGCTGGGCTGCTGTGGCCATGGGCGGGTCTGACGGGTGCAGTGGGGGTAGGACTTCTGACCTTCCGAGCATGGGGACCTTGGAGAGGACCCTACGGGCAAAGCGTCAAACCCTCAGGTCCCCCAAGCAGGGGGCTGGGAGGTGGCACTGGAGTCCCGAGAGATGAGAAGGGGCTCACAGACAGGCAAACTGAGGCTCAGAGATGTCAGGGTCAGTGTCGGGATCTGACGGGCTACACGCCTGCTGCTTCCTCCCTGGTCCCTACGCCCAGGAAGCCCAGACACCCTGAGCTACTGCCTCCCCCATCCTCCATCCTCCGAAAATCCCTGTGTCAAGCCTTGTCCAGAAAAAGCATGGGGACCAGGGATCTGGTTCCAGGGGAGAAGACAAGCTGGTGAGGAGGCCGGAGGCAAGCCAGGTCCTCCCACTCTTCCAAGCCAGCAGCCAAAGGACTTGTCTGTTTTATAGAGACTAGCATTCTGGATGGGGCCCCGGGCTGTTTTAGGGCTTTTCCCACATGGGAGGGGGGGCTCAGTGCTGTAGCAGTGATGTGCATGGGTGGTGGAGGTGCATGGCGGTACGTGATGGAGATACGCAGGGCTGCGTGGTGGGGGTGCGTAGGGGTGCGTGGTGGGGTACGCAGGGCTGCGTGGTGGGGTTGTGCAGGTGCGTGGTGGGGGTGCACGGCGTGTAGAGGGGTGCGTGGTGGAGGTGCATGGGGGCACATGATGGAAATATGCAGGGGTGCATGGTGCAGGTACACTGGGGTGCATGGTGGGGTGAGCAGGGGTGCGTGGTGGGGGTGCGCAGGGTCAGTGCAGGGTCTAGGCTTCTGTCCCCATGTGGCAGCTCAGCTCTCAGAGGGACAGGGCCAGGACCTTGGGAGCTCTCGGCAGGGGTGCAGCTGCCTATGGATGTTCAGGAGGAGGAGGGAGGTGGGGAGAGGCTCTGGTGGGGGTGCAGGGCACTGGGGGACACACGCCTGAGCACAGGAGCACCCCTCCGCAAGCTCTGCATCGCCCCCCCCAACACACACACACCATGACTGTGCCGGGCCGGGTGACTTTCTGTGCACGGAGCTTGCCAGGCCACGCTCAGAAAACGCTAGTGATTTTTCTTTTATTTATTTACAATATTTTTGCTGTGAGCAAAAAATAAAGGTCTGTGTGGTGCTGCCTCTGGCTCCAGCCTCCCTCCCTGCCACCTCCCCCTCTGCATTTCCATTTGTAAGAGGCGGGGGCAGGCAGGGATGACGGGGCTGGGTACCCAGAGAGCACCCTCATGCGCCATGCCCCGTGCTGGCCGCCCTCATAAGGAACGTGCGAGGTGAATTTGATTGCCTGTGTTCGGTGGTGAAGGGCAGAGAGGGTCGGCACCTTGCCCGAGGTCGCACGGCGCCCAGCAGTCTCCTCTGTGGGGGCAGAGGGAGCAGGGAACGAACCCCACAGAGGAAGCCGGGAGGCCAGGAGCCGGCCTCACCGTGAGGCACTGCCCTGCCACTAATCCTGGAAGAGCCGGCAGGGACTTCGTGAATATCCTGGCCTGCACCCCCTGCCCCCCACAGCTGGGTTGGGCTGGTCTCCTCCCCAGGGAGCCCCAGCGGGAATGCCAGGGATGCTTTCAGGACTCCTCACCTGCATCCTGACCCTCACACGCACTGGCTCCTGCCCCCGGTGCCCGGTCCTCCCTGCACTCCCGCCGCCCCCCCAGTGTTAGCCCCGGGCCTGGCTCACGCTGACTGTTGTTGGTCCCCAACCCGCTCTGAGTTGCTGGGGGCAAAAGTCACATCCTGTGCACCGTGCCACCCCTGGGCTTGCACGGGAAGAATGGCCACCGTCCATGTTGACAGGAGCCGGGAGGCCTGGCCCCGGTGGGCATCCCGCATGCTTCTCCCCCCTCGCTCCCCAGCAAAAGATCCCCCTGGCCATCCTGTGGGGCTGGGAGTGCTACTGTGCTTACCCACGCCTCAGTTCAGCCTCCGGGGATGCAGTGGATAGTGCGCTGTGTGGCCAGGAACCCAAGGCACAGAGGCTGGCCGAGTACTGCGAGGTCTACCAGACGTCTGTGCAGGGTGAGTTCAGTGGCTGGAGGTGAGGTGTGAGGGGCCTTCCCTGCCATGTCTGCCGTGTGTGCTCTCCGGGCGTTTGGAGGGACTAGTGCGGCCGCATGCGTCCTGGGGTGGGGAGGGGAGGCCACCACCGTCCCTGGAAGCTGGACACGGGGCACACCGGACCTTTCTCTGAGTCTGGGGACGGAAGTGCTTTGAGGAACAGCAGGAGAGCCACGAGGCAGGGCCCCACCACCCTCCGGCAGAATCTGGAATGTTCTGTGCTGCGTGGGGAGCCAGGGCTTGCTGCCCAGGCCGTGGGAGGCCTCATCATCCCCGGAGCTCTCTCTGGGTGCAGGCCTGGGTGGCCACCCCCTCCTCCCCGGACCTGCCTTGATTTCCTCATCGATGAAGCAGGAGACTGAGGGCGGTGGGTCCGGGTGGGGCGGTCAGTGGTCAGCCTTGGCCTTTCAGACACTCGCTGCACAGACCGGTGGTTCCTGCCCACCAAGGACCAAGTTGTTTGTGGCTCTGTAAAGCTTCCCGGGAGCCAGGAACACGTGGGCACGGCATCTCATTGAGCACGCCACGCCACCGGCTTCTACACGGGGAGTTACTACTTCGATGGGACCCCATACAACAAGGGTGAGTGACGGCCACGGGGCCTGGAGTCCCGGGGCCAGCCCAGGGGGCCGGGGAACCAGCATCGCAAACACATTCCCAGCCCCGCGGCCGGCCCGGGACTCGGGACATCCATCCTGGTGGCTTGCACTCCCACGCTATGACCACTTTCCGAATATCCTTTGGTTGGCAGAACCCTCAGTAATTCTGTGAGATGTCACTGGCTCATTTGTCTGATTTTCTGGGAGGCCAGAAGGAGCTCCTCAAAACGCTGTGTTTTTGAAGATGGGTGCAAAACCCCCTGGAGTTGTGTGGCCCCTAGTCTCTCCCTGCAGAAGCAAGAGGCCTCCCTGTGCTGAGTAGGACCGAGAACCCAAGCCAAGCCAGGGGCTGTCGGTCTGCCGTCAGGTGTCACCCCTGTTGTGTCCAGATTCCTGACCGGACTATGGTTTAGGAAGAGAAGACCAGGTCCACAGCGTCCTGAGCTTAGTGGGGAGCTCTGGTCTGGTGGGAGAAGCCGAGAAAGCTGGTCGCTCATCCTTATGCCCTGAGTGTTACCGGCACCCCTAGGGGGGTGGCCGGATGACCCGTTCTGGGTCCTGCCTGCTGTGGCCTGGCACCCGTGGAGTCCCATGGCACAGGCTGCTGGTTACCTGCTCGTCTAGAGGACCGTAGCCATCTGCACAGCTGGTGGTCTTGGTCTGCAAGTGGCCCGGGGGCCCAGTGGCTGGCGTGGCCACGTGTGATGGCCCTGGGGGTTCCCCCTGTGAGGCTCATGGGACTGGCGTGGGGTGGCCGCTGGCCTCTGCACCGACCCTCCCAGTGACATGCATGGGCACCCGGTCTTTCCTGGGCGACTGTGGCCCATGGGTCACACAGAGCGGCCGCTGTGGGGACAGCCCGCTGCACACAGAACACATTGAAGGTCTTGAAGTGCTGGGGACCCGATCCCAATCCTGATCCTGTGTTTACAGCCCATGGTCTGGCTCCTCTTTCCCTCGTCCCTGGTGCTGGGCAGTAGGAGCCCCGGAGAAGGCTAACGGTTGTTAGGCCTGGGGCAGAGATCTGTTTGAACTGGGTTGGGTTCCAGGAGGCAAACCCAACTCAGAGGAGCCTTGTTTCCCAGCATCAAAGAACCCAGCCCTGCCTGCTGCACCTTTGCGTGCCCCCCGCCCCCGCTCATGAAGCAGGTGGTGTTGGGGCTTGTCACTGTCCCCGAGAGCCCAGGAGACACGCATGCTCGTTTATGGAGCACGGGTCCCTGGCTGGCAGACCCCGGGTCTGTCGGGATATGGCTGAATTCTAGGTTCTGGGGCACCCCTCCGGGGGTCCTTCTGTGACATCTGGCCGTACCCCTTGATCGGCCCCTACTCCTAGTTCCTGGGAGGTGCTGTGCTCCCTGGGACTGCACGTGGAGCTCCTCCAGCCCCAGCATAAAGGCCACCACTGAACGAGCCCACAGCGTCTTGCTGACCCACGTGTGACTCTGTTACGGGTGGGGAGGCCTGGGACCCTGCCACAGGACCCCGGGGCTCACTGCTGGGCGGGGGCTGGAAGCCCGGCCTCACAGGGACACCTACACCAGGTGCCCAGAGCCCCGTGCTGCCCTGCGATCCTGGCAGGGGTCCTACCCATTCTGAGCCACGCCTGTGTCCACGACTGCCTCACAGGTTGTTGGCGACGCTCGCGGGAAATCGCCTTGCAGACGCTCACACGCATGCGCCTGCAGGGTCTAGACTTGTGGGTCTCCTGGAGGCGCACTTAGCTCTGCCTGCTGCCACGGCGGGGTCCATCACCATCCTCAGCGGCCCTGTCTCCCCCGCAGGGTTCAAAGGCGAGAAGGACCACTGGCGCAGCCGGCGCACCATCTGCAAGAAGACCCACGAGAGTGGCCGCAGGGAGATTGAGATGATCGACTCGGCCATCCTACTGATCCGGAACCCATACAGGTCTCTGGTGGCCGAGTTCAACCACAAGTGTAGCGGACACCTGGGCTACGCGGCCGACCGAAACTGGAAGAGCAAAGGTGGGCAGAAGGCGGCGGGGGGAGGCCGGGCAGCTCTTCACCTGTGCAAAGACACCCGTTCCCGGCCCTGCCCGGGCTTGGCCGCTGCCCCCCTGCAGTGTGGCTGGGACACGGGTCCGGGTGGCGAGTGTTGAGACACTGAGCAGTCAGAGGGCAGCAGGGGTGGGGCTGTCGGGCAGGCAGGCCCGTCCCCACAGACCCTGTCCCGGCAGATGCCCCCATCACCTCCAGTCCACCCTGCCCCTTGCTGGCGACCCAGGTGCAGGAGGCTGAGCTCTGGTCCCTCCTCGGCTCCCAGGTGCCTCAGTTTACCCACTTGAGACACCAAGGCAGTCCCTGTCTGAGCGTGGTCGTGAAGACCACGCCCTCCGAGGTGGCAGGATGGTCACCAGCTGTATTTGTTGATACTGACACCGTCCCCAGCAAGACAAAAGCCCCAGCAGGTCTATATTTGCTGGGATAAGCTCTCATGGATTGATCCTCCCCAAACCTTGCAGGCTGCCCGTCAGTGTCATGGGGTGGATGGGGCACCCCCACGGGACGTGGTGGGCATCAGGCAGGGACCTCGCTCACTTAGCTTCACAGGAAGACCCCGGCAGGTGCTCAGGCCTGCGCCCTTTCTCCCGGTGCCCCTGCTTATCCCCGTCACCCAGGGCAAGGTGAGCATGGATCAGGGTCATCCCATCTCCCACCCGTGAAGAACACTGTGCTGCGTGGGCCACGTGGCACTCCCTGCCCCGGCGTGGGCCCCGCAGGCAGGGCGCTCACCGTCCGTGACAGAGGGAACCAGCCCTCTCCACACATGCCACATCTGTCCTTGTGTGGGGCTGCACGGCCACCGAGGCAGACGTGGCCCAGTGACCCAGGCTGGCCCCGAGGTGCTGCTCTTACTGCCCTCGGGTCGTCAGGAGGGCCTGCTCCGAGGGGCCACCTGCCCTGGTCGCCAGCCTCCCCGGCTCCCCGCCGCAGCGCCCAGGAGGCGGGGCCGACCTGCGTGTCTCTCCCCGCGGAGTGGCCAGACTTCGTGCGCATCTACCACATGCTGGACTGGCTGCGGTTCGGCAAGCGGCTGCTGCTGGTGCACTAGGAGGAGCCGCGCACGCCGCGGGAGATGGCGGCCTTCCTCAACGTGCCCCGAGTGAGGAGTGTCTGCTGTGCGTGGAGAACAACAAAGAGGGCAGCTTCCGACCGTGTGGCCGGCGCCCGCACAACCCTGAGCCCTTCATCCCCGAGATGAGGGCTCTAATCCACGGCTACATCTGGACGGTGGACAAGGCGCTGAAAGACCACGGCGGGGCCGGGCCGCCCGTGTCGCCCGGACACTGCTCCACGGGGCTAGCTGCCGGAGCCGCCGCAGGACCCGGCGCTCACAGACCTGCTGCCGCGTCGCTGCACGCTTGAGGGGACCCGCTCGGACTTGGCGACACGGGCCCGGGCGTGCGCGCTGGGCTCCCGGTGCGGCTCTCCTGCTTCCTGCTGCAGGCTTGCTGGCCGGGGTCCTTGCCCCCGGGTGCGGGGCTGGGTGGGCGTCAGTGCTGTGGGCAGCGAGTACCGCAGCGTGGACGTGAGCTCACGGAGGCTGCTAGTCCGTGTGACCCTAAACGGCACATCTGTCGCCCTGTGAACATCTGTGGTATGGCCACCAGGCTCCCGGGTCCACAGCCCTGCATCTCCCTTCTCCGTAGACCGGAGGGCAGTGCAGAGTGGAGCCTCCCCCAACCCCATGCTGCACACTGACCGCAGGACCTGCTACAGCTCTGTGCACCCCCCACTACCCCACCCAACGTCAGCACTCCGTGGAGGGGCCCCTGCCTGGCTTTTCCCTCCCATGTCCTAGAGGCAGGGTGTGGCGCAAGGGGTCATGGGGCAGGGAAGGGCTGGCCTCCAGGCGGGAGCTTGGGGTGCACATGGGGAGACCCAGGAGGGATGGGTCTTGGTGTCACTTGGACCGGTGGCCCCACCCAATTTGGCCATGTCCCCCATCCACACAACTGTCAGGGGAGGGGCCATGGCCAAACCCTCTGAGTTCACACACACCCAACCCCCAACACCCACCCCCCTGCTGCCAGATCCCTGGGCCTCATTGCCACACCCTCTGTCTCTGTGGGAGACTGCTGTCTTTCCCACTCGTTCACCCCGGAGGAAGGGTCCTCACGAGTACAGTGTGCTGCTCTGTGCTAGCTGGCCAGTGGCTGGGGGGAGGGGTAGGAAAGCCGCCCACCCCAGCTCACAGCCTCAGGGGGCAGAGGAAGGGTGGTCACAGAGGAGAAGAAACCCAGTAGCAGAGGACTGTGCTTGCCATGCAGGCTCAGGGTCACCATACGGGCTGGTCTGGAGGGATCTGTAGGAATTACCCCGGCAGAGCCGAGGGAAGGACCTTGAGGCAGAGAGAACAGTGTGTGCAAAGGCTCAGAGGCTTGGAGAACAGGGGGATGAGCTGTGGGGCGTGTGTGTCTGAGTTTCTGCAGCTGGGGGTGGAGTGGGTGAGTGAGGACAGAGGTGGGGACACAGAGAGGGACCGTCCTCAGCCACCTGGTGCTCAGCCTGGAGGGACAGAGCTTCCTTCAGAGGTACCTCGGGTTCAAAATGAGGCCTCGCTACCAGGTCTCCAGTGGGGGGGGGGGGTTGGAACCCTACCAGGTAGATGATGGTGTGTGGGCCCCTCGAAGCTTCTCTAGGCTTGGAGTGATGGCGGCAGGGCCTCTTGGTCTGCCCTCCTGCAGCCTGAGCCAAAATGTGCCAGGGGAAGAAAACGGGGTGAGAGATTTGGGGAAACCAGCATTGGAACATCCTGACCCTGCACTCCCCCCGGCCCCAGGGAAGCTAAAAGCCACTGTGGTGAGAGCAGGTGGGATGGACAGCCTGGCGGGCTGCCCTTCCTCGGAGGGAGGCCTCCACACCTGTCCCCGCCAAAACCACCCTGGGCTGTCCCACAGCCGCTCTCTGCTTAATGCTGGCAACGCTTATTGGCACGGCCCCCGGCTCCGAGATTCAGTCTGGGAAGGCCCCTGACGAAACTGTTTCTATGAAGTCGTAGAAAGACGTGAGGCCTGCCAGGAGGCCGCAACTGCCGTGCACCCAAGGGTCCCCGCACCCCCCGAAGCAAGCCTAGAGTCTCGACCCGATGGAGAGCAGGATGCTGGCTGCTTCCTGAGCCTAGCTCCCAGCTCTGGCCCTCACTCTTCCCGGCCCCACCGTGTGACTTTGGGGAAAAGACCCAGACGCCGGGGAGGCTGGGAAGGGCACAGGAATGGCTGGAGGGCCAGGCCCACTGACCCTTGGGCCTCCCACCCTCCTGCCCAACCTGGAATCAGGACAGCATCAGCCGGACCCCCTGGTAGATGGTCCATTTCCTGCTGCAGGTGCACAGAGAACCTCCCTTCCTTCCCGGGGAAGAGCCGGTCGCTCTGATGGCCTTGTGGTTTACAGGGCACCTCAGCCAGACTTGCAGCTGAGTAGAAAGATGGGGTCAGTGTACACCCAGGTCACGCTGAGTCGGTCCACATGGTCAGGTGCCCTATAGGGGGCTGGTGCTCCTGGGTGTCTGATGAGCAAAGACATGCAAAGGCCCTGTGGCTGGTTCTTCCTGTGGGAGAGCCTGGAGGCACGGGAAGGGCTCTGGCTGTCCGTTTGTGCAAGTGAGGCCTCCTGGAGCTCTCAGCTTCTCCATCAAGTGGCTGCTGCTCCCCTAAGCAGCCAGGGCGCAAAAGCCAGTGTCAATCTGGGGGAGAATTGTGACAAAACCCCACTTCTGCAGATTCCAGCTTCAACGGCAAGGCCATGAAGTTACACGGACCTGCGTTAAGACGTGTAATTTCCATGGTTTTCATCTCCCATTGTGGATCAATTTGGAAACACAAAAATATATAATTTTAAAAAACTAAAACACATTTCTGATAATCTCAGTAATGTGTAAATGAAACAAGAATAGACAGGCTTCCAGACCCCGGGAACAAAGCTGCTTAATTATGTGAGCACCTTGTAACGAAGCCTCTTGCAGCTAAAATTAGATCCCGAGTGCATAAACGTGTGATAATGTTTGCACGCCAGAATTCACTTTCCCCTTAAAACATGGGAGGAGCTCCCTGGTTCCTGGGGGGCCCTCAGGGGGGAGATGGGATTGCTGGGGGGGGGGTCTACATGGCTGCAAGAATGCTTGGGGCAGAGGTGTGTCTCCTGCACTTGGAAGCTCACCGGGGCTGTTGCAGTTCTAGTGGGAAACTGATGGGTCTGGGCCCCCAGTGCTCACTGTTCCCACCAGGACCAGTAGGCCTGAATGAGGTCGAAATGGAATGGAAGGCAGAGCTCGAGCCGGGCAGGGCTGAGCCCCCTGTTCCTGCCCCCGTTTCCCTCCCCAGCAGCCCTGGTCTCTGGGGTGGGGCTATGTAAGGTCATTGTCATCTGGGTGGGGTGGGGCCCCAGCTGGGCGCAGTCCAGCAGCTCCTTCCATCTCTCTGGCTACAGTGGTTTCGGGACTGTCGCATGAGCTATGGTGGCGTGGCCGGAGGGCATCTCAGGACATTGGGAAGCACGTGCCCTGCTGGTGGGAGGGGAGGCAGCAGCCCTGGGCCTGCAGAGGGACCCACCCTCACGAGTCGCCGATTCTACCGTGGGGACGGTCAGAGGGCACAAGGAGCCAGGAACTTGGCGTCGTTACGTATACTCAAGACTGGCCTGCGATCACCCTGCCTCTGGGCAGGTTTGTTACACGAGCCAATCAGCCCCCTTCTTGTTCACCTCAGCTTCAGTTGGGCTTCTCTTCCTCGTCCGCCGTGGGCTTGGCGCCGCGTTGTCTCCGTGGTGGCTGCAGGCCGGGTCCGAGCGTTGGCCCAGTTCGAGCTGGGGGGCCGAGGACGGAGCATCTTTCCTACAACAGAGCCCTTGTCCCGCAGGCGCCTCTGTGGGGGAGAGATCTAGCTTCTGGGCTGAGCTGGTCCAAGCGCCGGCCCTCTGCTTCATGGATAAGGGAACCGGGACTCCCCGGAGGTCACGCTGGAGGGACAAGTGCCCATCAGAGCGAGGGCGGGAGCACGGCTCCTTCCACGAAACCACCCGGCTGCCCTTCTGCTTCGACCCTATAACTCTCGGGTGTCGCTGAAGACGAGGCAGGTGTGCCCAGTCAGCTCGTCTGGAAGTGACCCCGTTAATCTCACTGCTAGTTCTCTGCCGGAACACACTTTGGTGGGCACCCAGGGCCAGGACTTGAAGACATGCCTGCGAGAAGCAGGGACCGTGCCGTGCCGGGGTGTTCATGCTCTCTCCCAGGTGTCCCAGATGGAAGAGGGTCCTGTCCCCCCGCCCCCCCCAGGGGAACTCACGGATAAGTTTGGGATGCTCACCCACAGGACAAGCCGGTGCTCCCTCCCATCGCACGCCAGCCCTCCTGACCACAAGACAGCCAGTCACCTGGACGTTGGCGTCCGGTCACTCACTGATCTTGTCCCCACTGTCTGAGCCCCACACCCAGCCGACCCGGTGACCCACACCCACCTCACAGGCAGGACCCCTGTCCCCTGCAGACCTGGTGACCCACACCCGCCTAGCAGGCAGGACCCCTGTCCTCTGCGGACACGGTGACACAGTGACCCATGCCTGCCTCGCAGGGCCCCCTGCACCTGGGCGACAGTGCTACTGGACACGGTTGAGATCACACCCCACCATCGTCAGCTGGGCTGCTTGCCTTTGCCGTGTGACAAATTACCACGAACCCAGAAGCTCGACCCAAACCCCAGGCAACCTTCCCCAGCTCCCATGGGTTGGACGTCTGGGTGGACCTCCCTGGGCTGCTTGCCATCAAGGTGGTGTTAGCAGTCTGTGTTCCCACTGGAGGCTTGACTGGGGCATGTCTGTACCCAGGCTCCCCCACACTGTTGGCAGAACTGAGTTTCTGTGGTTTTAGGACAGAGACCTCGGTCCCTCTGACCCACACTTGGTCCTGACATGTGGCCCTCTCGCAAGAAGGTCACTGCAGAGCGGCTGTTGGCGGGAGGGTCCCAAGTCTATTACGTGATCCCAGGAAGGCCATCCAGTCACCATTGCCACATCGCAGGGGACAGACCCCCCACTCGGGGATCGGTCCCACGAAAGCACGAGCCCCAGGAGGTGGGGATCCCTGCGGACCAAGTCGGGGTCTGACGGCAACACCACCAATGTGGGAAAAGTCTGGAAATCCATACTTTCTGCTCCCCACCCCGCTGCTCTGCACTGACTACGGGGGGTGTTTGAGGATATCATCCAGGGCCCCGGTTACACTCATGTACCCAAGAGTCAGGGACGTGTTCCCAGTCCATCCTGGCCACTCTGCACTCTTTTTTAGTTAATCTTGCACAGCACCCAGTGGGCCTTTCAGTATCTGGACTTCTTTAGTTTTAAGACACTATTAACTATTTTCGGGTTGAATGTTGCCCCTCCCTCCAATATCCTTCTCGAATTCCTCACTCGCTGGCGCATGGACACCAGAGCCCGGCTACATCTGGGACCATGCAGGGGGCGGTTTCCCACATGTGCTCTTTCGATCCCACCACGTGGGTCCTGCACTTTGGCCCTCAAAAATGATCATTTGCTCTCCCCTGTGTACAGTTCCCGTTAACCCATCGGCCCATTTCCATAATTATATATATATTTTTTTTAATTCCTGGAACTTATTAATTTTTATCACAGTCTGCCCCGGTTTCGTGGATGGTGCCCTTTCACGCCTGCCGATGGACATTAAATGCATTCTGTGCTGTTAACGCTATTTCCTTGGCTGTGAGTTTCTCTCCTTGTTGGGTTTGTGGTCTCTTTGGTGCTTCTGGTCCTCATCGGAGTGTCAGCGGATCTGTGTTCATTCCAGGAGAGGAGGATGGTGCCCGGACAACCTTCCTGGCGGGCCCAGGTTTGGGACCTCAGCCAACAACCCCGTGAATCATGCCTGGGCCACCTCCTGCTCCCTGATTCCACCGACTCCGGGTGGGACACGCCTGCCTTTTTGAGGCAAGAGCCCGGCTGTGTGCTGAGCGCTCACTACCTCTGCCCTTCTCAGTTTGCCGCTTCTCAGCATTTGTCCTTGCTGTCCCTTCCCCGCCTTCCAGGCACGTCACCGTCTGCATTCGATTCAGGGAACGAAAAGTTGAGCGAGTGCTTCCCTAACCCGCTGCCATGAGAACCAGACGCCTGGCCATGAAGACTGGATCAGATGACCTATGAGCATCACCAGGAGATGCTGTGTGACCTTGGGCTAGCATCTTCTCCTCTCTGAATCTCAAGTTCTTTATTAGAAAAAAAAAAAAACCTGAGAAATTGGAAAGAGGAGCTGTCTAATACCACACTTGTCTTGGCTGCCTGACAGTTCTGCTGATGCCGTCCACACAATCTGGGGAAAAAGCATCGCCTTTGTACCTGCTCCAAACACTGACCTCACCAGGGACATGGTAACAGCCAGACCTTCACTCGAGAGCCCAGTCTCTGTCAGGCCTTCCCCAAAACGGACGGCACCATGGGAAACACAAAAAACTCTTAAATCAGGTTTTGTGTGTTCCTTCCATTCCTCGTGTTTGAAGTTGGATAATCACCATCTTCAATTCACTTGAAAGCTCTATTTACACGTTTACTTCTCTGGATTTTTTAAACCCGTGGGGACAGGGATAGTGCTATATCTTGTACGGACCTTCCTACCCTCCGCTCCTGGCACAGGATTCGCAGGCTGGAGGTATAGCAACTATCAGGGGAAGGAAGTATGGACACACGAAATTCCTAAACCATCTGCTCTTCAAGTTTTCCAGGAAAGCAACCACTGCCTCATGCTTCCTGTTCATGAGCTGCGGGGACGGAGCTAATGACACCTGTGAACCCCCCTCCCCCATGTGCTGAGACGCTGGGGGACGAAAGTGAGCAATGGGATTCACACGGCAGGCAGGACAAGGGGGACAAACAGCAGTGCCGAGCTCTCCTGGGAGTCGTCGAATGGAAGACACACGTTCTTGGTCGACCTATGTCCTGTTTGCCAAACTGGAGACAAAGCAGTGGGTTTTGTCCAAAGCCCTTTGGTGGATGGTCGGGATGATGGTCTAACGGCATCGCCCGACCTTTGCCCCCTGTTCTGCCACTCGGTACCTAACGCCGAGCCCCAAACCGATAGCAATGCTCTTTCTTCTAAACAGAAACCTCCTTTTCAGCACACGCCCCAGGGTGTAAACGGAGACGCCCCCTTCTCCTGCGGGCAGCAGGAGGACCAGTGTTTGGATATGTAAGGAGAGGGAAGATCGTGGTGTGGCCCCCAGACCATGCATGCACCCTCGTCCGTGGGGAGATCCGGGCTTCTCTCCCAGCTCCTCCGTCCAGGTGAGGGGACAAGGAGGGGGAAACACAGGGAGGAGCACCCCTGCCCTGGCAACAAACATCTCCGTCACTGATTCACCGCCACACAGCCACCACCCCAAATCAGCCATAACTTAGAGCCACGGACTCAGAGGCCGTGTGGGTTCGGAATTCAGGCACGGCCTCCGTGGGTCCTATGGCTCACAGACCCTCTGGAGATGGCGACTGGCAGGTGGCCGGGCCACACGCTCCTCGGGGGCTCCCCGCCGAGCCTCTCTCCCCGCCTTGGCTAGGGCTCTTCGCAAAGGAGGGCAGAGGACCTCCCCATCAGCCCCTCACCCGCGCAGCTCAGCCTGAGGAGGGGAGGAGGGTAGGAGGGTACAGGGACTGAGCCCCCTTTGGGAACCGCACTCCTGCATTGCAGTCCCCGCACATCTGACCGCGGGAGCTCCCCGCCGCTGCCCTGCAGAAGGCGGCCTCCAGCATCCTTCCTGTGGGCTCTGCCCTCGGACCGTGTATGCGCCAACAACTGTCTGTCCCCACTCACAGCCTGGGAGGGAGCCCGCAAGGCTGGGAGTCTCCAGGCCCACACGGCTCTCCGTACAGCCCCAGTCTCCCCTCCCCCGTGGCCATGTTAACCTCTGTTAGGTAACCCAGGGCTCAGTTCTCCATGGGAGACCTTCACAGTCACCTTTCTGCCAGCCAGTCACCTCTGACAGGCACAAAGTCTAATGAGACGTGTTCAAACCGAGGAAGCCAAAGGCTCCCCACTTTCACCACCACAATATCACTCCGCCTGACCACTCGCTGCATGATGCACGGTCTCCACGGGATCCAGCGTGCAGAGTATGACCTTCAGGGAAACTGTCCATGTCCTCTCCCTTGCCTCATGAGCATGTAATTCCAAGACAGATTTCCAGACACATGGAAGGGGGAATGGATTGTGGCACAGGAGCCAAAGGCAATGGGACCATCCCCGAAGCCACTGAGTCTGGCTCCAGCTGGGTCCCGTGCCCTCAAGACACTGACAAGGACTCATCTCGACCATGGGCACCGGCTCACAGAACCCTGTGCTTGGATCCCCTCCCTGTCTCTGTCCCTTGTCCGAAGGCTGAGCTGTTAGGCATTCCAGGGCCCTGAAGAGGATGTTCGATGCACACACCGAGGAGCCCTCCTATCCGATGGAAGCGAGAACCTCATGGTGCAGATTCCCCAGTGCAGACGAGCCCCAGGAAGAAGGGATCGAGGGAGCCCTCCTCTGCTCTCTCCAGGGCCACATTCTGTTCCATGAGCCTCTTGGATGCGTCCCATGTGAATGCCCCACTGGGACACCTCTGGCCTGTCTGAATCTCAGAGGTCACCGGCCCTCGGACGCGGGCAACAAGAAAACTCGGAGGAGCCAAGAGCCCAGCCACCCTGGGATCTGGGGGCTCCAGCCTCCGTGCAGGACGGGGCAGTGAGGCTGACACCTGCTCTGACCCACCACCTCATCTCCCTGACCTGAGCCCGGCTGTCGGGTTCTCTGTGTCCAGCACTTGGACTGAAATGCACCAGCCTGTCTGCTTGGTGTGTGTGGGGGGGAGGGGGAGAACCATGGTCTGGGGTCTGTGGACCAAGGATTGGCATCCCATGCAGAGGAGGAGGGCTAGGGGAAGAGACCCCACGTGGTGGCTGCGAGTCCCTTATCCCGATGACGGCCCAAACCCAAGGCAGGAATTGTGCCCCTCGTCACTTTTCTTACGCGGTTCTCCACCCCGTGTGAACTTGGGGGTTTACTTTCTTTCCTACTTGGCATTACATTCCGAGTATGTTCTCGTTTTGTAGTATCTTTTTAACACTGTCTTTTCCCCCTTCCCCGTCCAGCACCTGGCACGGCCCCGGGGCTCACAGCCAAGGATCCGCCGTCCAAACCATGCTAGGAAAGGCACATGCGTGCGTCTCTATGAGCCCCTCTGTACCGCTAAGTCTCTAGCCACCGTCTGCAGACCGAAATACGAGATTTCTGACGGCCACTGTATGTTTTTGCAACAAGATCCTACGAGGCACAGAATTTTCCGTCTTCCCGTCCCCACTCGATGACATGCTGTGGGCCATGTGGAGGGTCCATAACATTCTCCAGCAAGGACCTCCAACGTGTGGCACGTATGCCCCGCTGGCACCAGGGAAACATCCAACCTTTTGCCTCGTCTGTTTGAATCCTCCTGCTTCAGTCTGTCTATCCCACGCTTGTAATATTTGTACATGCACATGAAGATCTATGCTTTGGAGGTGCGCGCTGACACCCCGTGAGCGGTCAGCGGTCCTCCAAGGCCACGGGGCCACGGAAGTGGGAGGGACTTTGTCCACAATTCGCCGCTGGCCGGACACGCTGTTTGTGGCTGGGGCCACTGCTGGCCTTGTGCAACAAGGGCTGCTTGGTACGAACACTTACATACGAGTGCTTTGAGGTCTGCGGGCCCCAAGCGTAAAAGCTGGCTCAGGGGATAGGAGGCATCCTAATCATGATGGATGTTGGTGGCCTCCTCTCCAAAAAGCCATAGCCATCCACACCCACCCCAGAATGTATGAAATTCCGGCGACCCTGCATCTTCCTGGACCTCGCGTCTTCTCATGTTCTCAAAGTTTTGCCGATCCAGTGGGTGGGTTGGGAAGTGGCCCCATGTGAAGAGGTACCTTCCTGGGTAAGTTGGGGCATCTGGCAAAGTAAGCCCTTGTGACCCTGATTCTCCAGGTGTCTGTTCTCAGAACTCACCTGCCACAGGTTCTCCTTCAGCGCCCCCCCCCCCCCCCCCGGCCCAAGAGTCTCGGAGGAGCAGCAGAAACCTGCACATCAGGGGCCGGGGAGAAAGAAAGCCGAACACCATCCAGATCATCTCACCAACACTGCTCAGCTTGTAAAAACATGTGTGCCAGATCCCTGCGATTTCATCCAGAATAGTAAGAAGCAGCGTGGAATAGTTCCAAGATGAGCATATTCACAGTAACTACTTTAAGATCAATGGCTGCACGAAATGCATTTCCCGGGAGTTTCACTAAAATGGCTTTGTATTAAAAGTGCCATTTCAATAAATATGCATGGGGAAATTCATTGATGTGTTTTACCACTTACAGTGAAAACTTCAAAGGTCCTGGAAGAAAAGACATAGGATGTGAGCGTTGCCTCCTTGGGAGAGGGGTGGTAAAAATTGTGCGAAACCCTCCTGGGGAGGAGCCGAGTGTCCCACGCCCTGTCCAGCCCACCCGTGGGAGGGCATGCTGGCGAGAAGGGCTGTGGGAGCAGGGGTGGTGGGAGGCGGGAGCAGGTGTGAGAGACTCTTCAGGCTCCGAAGCCCCCCACTCACCGACAGCTGCCGTTTGATGAGCACCTGCTGTGTGCCCCACAGTGCACCCCAGACACTCACGCTGTCCCCGAGTCCTCACAGCCACGGCCAGTGCCACGGAGCTCCCACAGCGACAGGGACACCGTGTCTTGGGAAAGTTAAGTGATCTGTCTCAGTGTCACAGAGCAAGTTCACGTGGGCCCCATCACTCCTTCCTTACCTCCGTTTCCTGCGGGTGCTTCCTCTGGGTTTCCAGGAGCTGCTGAGGCAGTGAGGACAAGAGGAAGCCTGGCACGGGGCCAGAGGCCCCCTGTGTCACGTCCCCTTCCTCGCAGTCCCTGGCAAGCCCAGGTGGCTGCCTGCTCTGGACGAGAGGCCTCCAAGCTCCCGAGACATCCCCGTTCCTGGCCCCTTTTCCTGCAGCAGGAAGCAAGCGCACACAGGCGGAGCAGTGAAAATCTGGCTGCGCATTCCTGCCAACTTCCTTAGTCCGGGGTAATGTATTTATTTTTATAATGGCAACTGGTCCCCTCGGCACCGACTGGATCCCACTGCTCCCTTGTGTAAGACGCTGGAATCCCTCCCCACGGCCAGCAGAATACAACCCAGATGGCCCACCTGGTTTGGCATTCGAGGCTCTCTAAGGCTCTCTGTAATCTGGCCACACAACCTTCCTCTTCACGGCCACCATCCTCAATCCACACACAACCTTCCTCTTCACGGCCGCCATCCTCAATCCACACACAACCTTCCTCTTCACGGCCGCCATCCTCAATCCACTCGGCCATTCGTGCTCCTCCATCTCCCTGGGATGCCTCCCCTCCGCCCACCCCCACTGACTAGTAGCCTTTTAACTATCCTTCAAGGCCCAGCTTGGAAGGACCTGCCTCCTCCCTCAGCCTCTCCTGATCCCCTGGGACAGAACAGACCACAGGGAACTCTCGTCCCTGCCTTTGCTGGAATGTGAGCCTCCTCTGGGTTTAATGGCGAGGACACCCATGCCAGCAACAGCGGCGGAGAACTACGGGACCTTTAACATGGAATTGTACCAAGATCCTCTGAGATCTTGGTACAGAGCTCAGATCTGCCTCAGGAGGCCCCCTGAACAGTTAAGCAAACGGGCTTCTGAGCAATTGGGTGGGGTGACTGGCTGCGATTTGAACCCAGCTCCTGCACCAACAGCTCAGACCCACCGGCGTCAATAGGTGCTTGCTAAATGTTTGTTGAATGACTATTCAACACATGGATGAGCAAATGGGTCATGAGAGGGGGAATCACACAAATACAGAATAATTACCTGCTTGTTGACGAACACAAGGATTACCTACAGCCCACATGGCGAGACCCAGCATTTCCTGCCACGTGGGAAAACCTCACTTACAATCATGCACCACTGCACACACTCCCAGGGATACAGACAAGGATGGCCCATCCTTCTGGGTCCAGGCCTGCGACGGTCTCGGGGGACACAAACTTGGAGGAGGACCCAGGCCCACGGGGTGGGAACTCTGGCGTGCTCATAGCCCCGCACGGGAGCCTCCAGGGAAAGCAGGTTCAAACACGGCTACTTGGTGTCAGAGAAAGTGCAGGCAGGAAATGTCTGCAGAGCCAAAGAGAGCCAAGCGGGCTACAGGAAGCAAGAGGGCAGATGGAGAGCTGCCCCGGCCCAGCAGACGCTGGGCCACAGCTGTGACTCTGCCTGCGGGAACTGCAGGGGCTTGCAGAGCAGCGGGCACAGAGGAAATGCAGGAGGAGTAACCTGTGTGTTGGTCCCAGAGAAGCCCAAGGCACTGGCGGGCCTGTGGCAGACACGCTCAGCTCAGGGAGAGGCCACACGCCCATGGGGCACAGCCAGGAGCACACACTGACCAGGCCTGGCTCCCTTGCCTGCCAGCCGCTGCCCTGCCTCGCCTGATGCTGCACGGAGCCTCAGCCCTGCAGTATATCCTGATCTCTCGTCCCCACTCACTCACCATGGGGGGCTTCTCGAGACATGGGAACACATAGTCATGCGTGCTCACATGCACACACACTTACATGCACACCCATACAATCACTCATTCGCATGCACGCACAATCACACACAACATACACACATGATCACATGTACAGGCTTGACCCACATGTGTACACTCACACGGAGACACATGTGCACATGTACACACATGCTCCCCGCGCACTAACAGACACAATCACACGTGTACATGCATGCTCACACTCACACGCATACACATGCTCACACCCACCCACTCACATGCAGACATGTGCTCACTCACATGCACACAAATGTCCACACCCTCACATGCACATGCTTGGTCACATGCAGACATGTGCTCACACTCATCTGCACACATGTACACACATTTATACACTCATTCACAGAGACGATCACACTCACAGGCAGACACACGATCACATACGTACACACACGACCCACATGCTCACTTGAATACACACGTGCACATGTACACACGTCTCTATGCACTAACACACAAACGCACGGGTATGTGCATGTTCACACTCACATGCTCACAGTCACACACCGGCACCTACTCAGAGGTCTGTCCAGCTCCACAGTACAGACAGGAGGGTGGGTCTTGTGGGCATCCTGAAGGCTGGGGAGAGCCTTCCCTCCAGAGCCCAGGCTTTCTTCCCATCTGTGCTGCTTTCAGCGCGCCCCCCCCAAACAGGACCTCAAGCCTGCTCTTAATTATCTGCAAAAAGGACTGAAACCTGTTAGATGGGCTCATCCTGTTTTAATTCAAATGCAAAACAGGATAAATGCTCTCAGGTTTAAAGCCCCTTGGCTGGAGGACAGCTGGACAGTCAGTGCTCACTCTCATGCCAGTCCTTCTGCCCCAGGTGACCCGTATGGCTGGGTCAATGCCCTCCAGGAACCCCACACCTGCCACCTTGGGAAGTTGTTCATTTGGGCTTCATGATGGGAGGAAGCTGAACAACCATATAAGAATGCGTTTCTGCGACAAGTTTTTGGATTTACTTTGAAAGACACAAGCATGTGCCTATTAAGCATGGGGGAAATTATCAGCGAATGTTTTAAAATGACCAATAAAAAGGAAAATATCATTGCTCATTGTTTTCTATGGATCATAATGTGTGTTTCTTTCTCTCTCTCTCTTTTTTTTTCTGATGGACACATCCAACAAACTCCCCTCCTAGATGCCGGCCACTAATTACACAGCTAGCACACGGTAATGCAGGCACGCGGGTGCCCGCCTGTCATAATTCATCTTCATAATCGTAATTGGCCCAATGAAAGAGCACAAAATCACTCTGCAAAGAGCAGATTCAATAAAAAACTGATTTCACCCTCCTCTCTTCCAAAGCAACAAGGTGGGGATGCTCTTAAGTACATATCAGGTCCCTTCTCCGATTGCCACTCCCACCCCAATTTGATGATTTCTCGCCTATTTATTGAGGACCTATTCCACTGGAATCATTAGTTAGGTCCTGGGGAAAAGCAAAGCTTGAGGCAAATTCCCCACAGCCAGGAAGCGTAGTCAGGTGGGAAAGGAGATACGTTACAGCGTAATGAACGCCCCAGAAGAGAGGCAGCGTGGATGACTCCTGCCAGAGAATCAGGGAGGGCTTCATGGAGGAGGTGGCATTTACGCGAGATGAAGAGGCAGGAAGAGGGTGGGCAGGAGCTCAGCCTAGCACGGGGGCAATTTTAGTGGAATGCAGGGGGTAGTGCAGGAGGGTGCCGAAAGGCAGGTGGAAGGTCCCTGATGTGGGAGAAGCAGGTGTTGAAATTTGTAGGTGAAGCCTGAGCCCCTTCCCCTCTTGCGGGGTGGTCAGGAGAGCAACCTGCCCCCTGCCAGGCCCTAGGTGGTCCAGCTCCCTTGGCTGCAGGCCTGCCCCCAGGGGCCCAGAAGGGCAGTGCAAAGGACCCCGCCAAAGCGGTTTTTGGGGGGGGGGGGGGGGGGGGGGGTCACTGGGGTCACTGCTCACATGGGGCAGCAGGTCTCACAGTTCTTGGAGGAGCTCATCATCCACCCAACCCCACAGCAGGAGGTTCCTGAGGCTTCCAAGGCAAAAGATTTTGGACCATTTACTGTTAAGTGCTTCTCTCCACCTCTGCTGCCAACATTCCCCTCCTTGAACATCCGAATGCGCTAGGAAAAGACACTGAGGAGAAATGCTTAGGGGGACAGGAGGGAAATGCTAATGAGAGACAAAAAGCAGAATCCCAGGAAGGGGAGGTCTCCTGAAGGAGTGGCAGCCGAGGATGGTGGGAAGGAGACCCACGCTAGCGCAGGTCTGCTCGCCCGCCCGCCATCCAGACCTCCACGCGCAGCGGGGTATTCGCTAACAGACCGACTGACTGCGGGGAAACTAGGGGTCACAGCTTCTCTGCAGGGGAAGGCAGGTGCTGCTGTGACCTTTCCATCCCGGAGGATCTTGGCAACCTGTGGGATGTGTCCCTCAGGAATGCACCACCTATACCTGTGGCTCTCACCTTTCTGGGGCAGAAACCCGGACTTGGGGGATCTGGGACAGATTCGCCCTTTCCCTCCCCATGCACATTCCACCTGTTGCCCACTCCGTGTATCCCCTCTGCTCCTCCTGTGTTTCTCTGCTCCCCCCACCCCACCCAACTACCCCATGGCTTCCTCAAGGACAGACTGAATCTCTGGTTTGGAGGCTTCGCTGCCCCATTATAGATCTTATTCTCAGACTTCCCCCTGCCCCACAGCCCCTTCCCCACCTCACAGCCCCTCCCCCAGTCCCACAGCCCCTCCCCCGACCCCACAGCCCCTCCCCCCAACTCACAGCCCTTCCCCCAGCCCCACAGCCCCTCCCCCGGCCCCACGCCCCTCCCCCGGCCACACAGCCCCTCCCCCAACCTCACAGCCCTTCCCCCAGACCCACAGCCCCTCCCCCGGCCCCACAGCCCCTCCCCGCACCTCACAGCCCCTCCTCCACCTCACAGCCCCTCCCCCAGGCCCACAGCCCCTCCCCTGGCCCCAAAGCCCCACCCCCCACCTCACAGCCCCTCCCCCGGCCCCACAGCCCCTTCCCTGGCCCCAAGCCCCTCCCCCATCCCCAGGGCCCCAAGGCCTGGCCCTACTCCCTGCCCTTGGGAGGGAGGGGCACATGGGTGGACCCCGTGACCTGTCTGGGCTAATGAGATATTCGTAGATGAAATGCAGCCAGAGGCTTGCCAAGTCCTTGTGCCCTGGAGTTGGGCCAGCTTGCATTCCTGGGATCCCCCGAGAAGGTTATGCACCAGGCAGAGGCGCCACTTCAGATGTGGCCTCTGGAGAAAACCGAGGAAAAGACCTGAGTCTACCCAGGAGCCTGGAGCCATGCCCCGCTCACCCGCCCCAGAACAAGGGTAGCCCAGATCAGCTGTAGTGAGGTCAACCCGCAGAGCCCTGGTCATGAGAAGTAAGAGCCTTTGTCTCAAGCCACTGAGGGTCGGGATGCTTTGTTACATGGCGCGGCTGCTCGGTTTGCGGGCTGACGCAACCCTGGTCGTCCGAGCTCCCCCCTCTTCCTCCTGAAGCCCGACTGTCATACGGACGGTCGCTGCAGCAGGAAAGACTTCCCCATCAGGGATATTCCGACTTTCGTCCAGAGGTTTATTCCTTAGTTCATGTGGCATAATACGGAGATCCATGCTCAGCCTTAGCAGGGGCGACAGGAGGCAAGAGCGGGGTGGTTCTGCAGGAGGCCGAGACATACGCCCTTTCTTCAAGAGTGAGAGAGCTGGGCCAGAAGCCAGCAATCACGTGGCAGGGTACCGGCCACGTTTCTGACCAAAGAGCAGACCACGGGGAGACAAGGTCATCGGTCTGCAGATGCCCATGTTTCTTCTTAAGACAACTGATCTGTATTTTTTTTTTTTAAATCCACAGTAGTTACGAGTTTCCCTTCTTTTGCACACACCGCATGAGCCAGTGAGGAATCGGAATGCAACACAGCCTTCCCATATGTCAGTACCAGTTACGTCTTCCTTTAAAGCGAGTTCTGTGCATCCTTCTGGAAGGAGGTGATTGAAATGTTCTTGTACACAGACAAATGATTCACGGGATCATGACTGCTTTTCACCAGCTGCATCAATTCTAGGCGGCGATGGGACTTGGTGAGATATTATTTACAACTTGTTAAAAACACTCCTTGAGACACTTCAGGCCTTGTTCGGTCCTGGTGAGCTCAGCTGAACGTGGCTGGGCTGGCAGTCGGCCGAACCTGGTCCTCCTGGCACACCCACGCTGCCTGGGCCCAGAGGAACCCCATGCCGGGGTGGGGAGGCTTCCGGAAACCTTTCCTCTGAGACGGAGGATGGGGAAGCCTGAGACGTGCACGGGACTTTACTGGGCCATCAACGAGGCATTCGATCAGGCATCGAGCCAAGTGACATTCTGTCTGGTGATGGGGTCACAGCTACACAGAGCGAAAGACAAACACACGGTCCTGCTCTCACGCTGCCTATGGTCTCACAGAGATACGGTTCCCCGTCAACTATGTAGTCTTCAGGAAAGAAATGACCTGGCTTGCCTGTCCCTTAATCCCCTCCTCCATCAAATTATGAAAATGGTAATCACATCCCAGGACGGTGGGGACAGCCACGTCAGCCGACACGTGTCCACCATACCCCCTTGTTCCCTGAGAGGACCCTGAGCTTGTTGGGGCAGCCAGGCTTCCTGATGACGGCTCACCTTCCCAGGCTCCCTGTGGCCACGTGGGCCACGCGCCCCGGTTCCTGTCCGTGAGCACAGATAGAAATTTTGGTGAGCGCATTCCTTTCAGAGTAAAAGAACAAAGTTTCGCGAAAGACGCTGCTCATTTGCCTTTTCTCCAGAAACACCTGAACGGAACCTCTGACCACCTGGGACCAAGGGGACAGTGACAGGCTGGAGGGGTCTTGGGCTCCGAACGTGCTCCTGGGCACCTGTCAGCCCTGTTCTACTTAGTTCCAGACTCTTCCTTCAGCAGCTGTCTCGCGGGTGACCGTACTCCGGACCGTGCGAGCCCACAGACGGCCAGGTGTGCGGGAAGCACTCCGTGGGGCCGCACTGTGCGGTTACTGGTGTCGTGAGCACACAGCACGGTGGCGTGGTGAGCTGGGTGTGGACGCCAGATGCTTCACGGGGCGTGCAGTCCCAGCCAGTGCCACGGGCTCTGAGCCTTAGAGGTCTTTCCAGGAGGACCCCTCTGCTCCTCCCAGCCGTCCTGCCCTCCACGGGGCCTCTACATTGGCCATTCCAGCCGGATCCAAGCGTGAGTCCTGGCTTCAGTCCTGCGCGAACTGTCCACCTTGCTTATTTCCAACACGGGTCTGCTCCCAGCTCACTCCCAGATGAGAACCTCCCTGGGGTGACCCCTCACCATCAATAGCCCCTTGAAGCTCCCGTCCGGGCCAGGAGTGCTGACACGGCCACGGACATTTCAGCAAGGCCTGGGGAGACACAAAACATACCTCACTTTCAAAAATCCAATCCTAAAAAAAAAAAAAAAAAAAAAAAAATCACACAATGCTTTTTTACTGTGATATATTCTTGTTAGCTACAATATAAAAATGTTTTAACTTCCCTGCTGATGGAAAGAATTAATTGTATTCGAGGAAGATGCTGGGTGTTCAGCGGCAGTTCTGAGTGCCCCCTCAGAGGGCATGCGGGAGCTCCCTGTCCTGTCATCCATGGGACGTGGGTGGCCTCCTGTGACCCCTTGTTCCACACACCGTCCCCTCCTCATGGAGCGTCCTACCTCCCTGGCCGCTGGCAAACTCCCAGGTGTGTTCCCATCTGAGAGCGCCCAGCAGGCCGGCCGTGCTAACTGCTTCGGCCTCTGGTCCCACCGCGCACCTGTCAAGCACAGGGGACATTCTGTTCATCCTGGAAGGCTTCCAGTTACTCGTGTGTGACCAACAATCCCCACATATAGAGACTCCTCCTCCAGAGGGGGACAGGTGCCCCAGGAGCAAGCAGGCACCAGCTGCCAGGACGCGCCTCAGTACCGCAAAGGGGGGAGGCGTGAGGACAAAGAGAGCATCTGAGAATGCATGTGTCGGCCAGTGATGTCTCCACGCACCCTCGCAAGCTGTCTCAGCCCCGTACCCGAGTGTGGAGGTTGAGGCTGGAGCAGGAGGGCAGGGAGGGACCTGCTTGCTGCTGGGAGGGCCCTGGCAGGGAAGGACCTGTCTCCGGCTCCCCATCCCTGGTATTTCTTACCCCCAGCCCCACACGGGAAACCGAGTGCTTGGTGTTCGTTCTGAGCGCGGGTCAGTGGTCTATAAAGGAAACCGGGATGGGCTCTGGTATTGGCCGATCCCCCCAGAGCCACTTCTGTGTCCCCCACTCTCGGGGGCCCAGCAGGGACCGTCACTTCATTTTCCTCTCCTGTGGCTGCGGTCCAATCCACGGCGGTGCCAGCCCCTCCCTGGGGAGCTCCAGGGTGGCCCTTCTCCCCCTCCCCTGTCCTCTGCCTAGAAGCTGAGGGGAGGAAGCACGAAGTCCCTCAGACTCTGGAAGTCTGAGTCCATGTGGCTCTGCTCTTTGCTGCTGTGTGACTCTGGGCCAGGAGTGCCTGGACCACCTTTCTGAACAGGACAACGACGGCCATGATGACACCAAGCCTGCTTACTAGTGGCTTATTCCAGAGCCCACACGAGTCAGGATAGCATTCTGAGGGCGTGTTCTCACTGCTCCCATCTTACAGAAGAGAGAGAGGCTTCGAGAGGTCAGACAGTTTGCCGAGGCCAAGCGGCCCATCAGGGCCACCCTGTGTGGTTGTTCCGGTTGTGTACTGCAAAAAGGAGCTCCACCTAGGGCGACAGTTACACTGCAGATGAATGCTGACGTCCATGACAGCATGAAGTGGGCACAGGGCTCCCAGCGCCCCACCGGGCAAGTGTGAGAACGATATCCTTCATGACCCACCCAGACACCCACGCCCGGGTCCCCATGAGGGAGCACAGGAGCTCACGCTCCCTCTTGGCCTGACTCCTGCTGCGGAGCAGACCCTGAGTCAGCTATGGCTGCCAGCTGGGGGATGGAGCAGGTGCATGCCGGTGTCCATGAGACTGGGAGCCCAAGGGAGCAGCAGGTGGACGTGAGGCACCAAGCAGGACCCTGCCCAAGGACCAGGACCACAAACGCTACTCTCTAGCAGTCTGGAGGGTAGACATCCCAAAGCAACCTTGCTGGCTGGACCCAGGCGTCACAGGGCCAGCCTCCCTGGCCTGACCTGTTTCCTGCCTTTTCCAACCTCCACAGCCCCACTCCCTGCCCCTCCAGGCACGGCCTCCTGCCTCAACGGACCTTGTTTCCTCCTACAACCAAATTTCCTTCTGCCTCCCTCTTGAGGGGACACTGCGTGTGCACTCAGGGTCCCCCAGGTCATCCGGGGTCAGTTCCCATCCCCAGACCCTAAACCCAGTCCTATCCATGAAAGCCCCTTTGCCTTTCCAGGATCAGGACCTGGGTGTGGAAGGGTCATCACCCAGAGTGCCCAGGATGCCAGGAGAAGGGTCTTCATATGGGAGGCCACCTGCGCAGGAGATGAGAGGCTTAACTTGGGCGGGGAAGGGGCACGGCCTCTGGGGAGGAGGGCGGAGGGGAGGGAGGAAGCACATTTCAGTCAAAAGTCCACCCGAGGGGTATGCCCAGAGCCCTACTTCCAGGCTGTGCCAGAGCGCCTGCTGAGCTCCCTGCCCACAGCAGATGAGACCTTCAGGGCATGGACGGGGCCCCCTGCCATGGCACAGCCCAGCTGTGCCCACCTGAGCAGCAGCTGGAAGGAGGATGACTGGCAAGAACCCGTGGGTTCGGAGACAGTGCTGGAGAGAGAGGGCGTCCCCGCACAGGGGCCAGTGCTCCGCCTCAGGTGTGAAGGGAGCACCCTGCCCCCCCGCAGCTCACAAGGAGCCTGGGGTCCCAGGCATCGTTGAGGGAGGTCACAGAGAAGTGCTAGCCCCCGGGCCCTTCGAGGTGCCTCATCAGCTCCCCCGTCCTTCGAATGTGGGTTTGGGGTTTCAGGTCCCCAGTGCAAGGCCCAGCCCTGCTTCCCATCTGTGAAGGGCAGGGTATGTCTGTCTCCCTGGGCGCTTGGGGCCTTCCCAGGACTGCGCGTCCAGATCCCAGGGCCAGCACTCTGATGGTGGGGTCCCCCTCCGCACCCCCCGGCACTGCCTCCACGCATCCCTCCTTGTCCCAGGCGGCTGTCCAAGTCTTGGATTCTAGCCGTGGCCTGGGACTCAGGGCGGGGCTCCGAACTGCCAGCGGCCGAGGCTGGACAGGACCCCCGAACCAGGCTCGGGGCCGTCACGCTCTGGGGCTTCCCTATGAGCACGAGTCCGTCGTGGACGCGGAGTCTGTGAGCACCGAAGGGGAGCGCGTGGGGACCACAGACCCCCGCGAGCATGTTAGGCAGGGGCTCCTCAGATCTTACCCCCGGACCCCTGAGTCAGAATGGCAGCCCGCAAGATCCCCGTGGGGCACCCGCAAAGTACCAATGGCATGGAACCTGCCTGAACCGACATCTACCCGTCCCCACTCTGGTCCCTTTACTGCATTGCTCCTCCTGCGGCTCCCACGGGTCTCATCCTGACAGGTGTGACCGGCCTCCTGGCTGGAGGGCCGCCCCGGGGCTGCTCAAGACGCTTCTGCCAGCAGTCAGAAAGGCCTGCAAGTTGACAGCCCCCCAGGGGCAGCCTTCACCCGGAGATTCCAGAAGGTCCACAGCTCAAGGAGCCCTTGATCGCCCAGTGATTTCCTCACAGCAAGCATTCCGAGCCCAAAGAAATACCTAACAGCTCCCATGATTAAGTAACAAGGTCCAAACAACTAAACAAATATTTATATTCTAACAGCTTAGCAGCTGAGCAGCTGGCTAAAAATACAATATATGCAAATTAAAACAAAGATACTATTCTTGCTTCATTCATAAATAACCATACTTTCTTACTAATGGGACATGTGTGCCTGTTGGGCACTGCACAACTTTTCAGTTCTTAGACTGGGACTGGACACCACCACCACCCTCGTTTCCTTTTCCACATGGATTTTCACATAGAACTTGCTTCCCTCCCACTCCCTGGGCTACCGCCCAGCAGGGAGATGGAAGAGAAATGACGTCATCCAAGGGAATGTAGGACAGTCGAATGTTGAGCTGTGAACTATCTCGAGTGTGGTGTCTGACAGCTTTCCATGTCTGATCCTCAAAACTTTAAGTATTCCACAGCACCCACGGTGGTGTGGCACATGGTTGGTGAGCCGTGGCCTAACCTCTGACTGCAAGGGTTGGGGTCTAAGTACCCAGGCGGATCTGAGCTGAGCAGGGGCTGACGCCGTGCTGGCCTTCCCTTCCCACCTCAGCACTCCGCACCGATGGCTTTCCTGGGAAGGCCTCGTGAGTGTGAACTTTCACAGGACCAGCTTCATGATGGCGCCCCGCCCAAGGGAAGGTGACGGGAGGAGGGGGGCTGAGGGCCAGCCTGGTGGCGGTCTGCTGGGTGGAGGTGGAGGTCCCCTGGTGCACGGGGAGCAGGAGCTTGAGTCAGGGGAGGCCCTGGCCGCCAACTGGATGGGGAGGTGCCCCCAGCGTAGAGACACCATTAGCAGCCATCTGGGGGCAGAGGTGGTTGGGATGGGGGGCAGGTGCCCAGGGCTTTCTCCCCAGAGCTGAGTTCAAACCCTGCAATCCCAATTCTGAGAAAGAGAGAAAGCAAAGTCCGAGAACCTCTCCACCCACTCTTAAAAAAAAAGATACCGTTTAAACGTGCCCTTGATGGGGCTCCTTACTCCTCATAATTACCCTGATCACTGCCTTCAGTGCATAAGCATGCGTGGGGAGGCCCAGCTCGAGCAAGACATGCAGACCATGTGCCTTCCAGCGTGGAGTATGGCCTGAGCATTTTTGGCAAAGGGCAGCAGGTGCCTGGTGAGGGTTACCCTTTGTGTCAGATGGAATAAGGGGACTGTCCAGGAGCACAGGTTAGAAAGAGCTGCCCCTTTGGGCAGACAGTCTCTTACGGGCAACACCGGCCAGAATGCTGGGGACAAAGGCAGCGGGGTGCCCTCTCCCTGCAAACACATGGGACTGCTTGAGCAGAGTGGGCCCCCGAGGCCCCTCCAGTCCCTGGGCCGTTGCTGGGGCTCTGGGCACACTTCTGCGTGGGTGGCTTATTTCTATCCTCAGGCCATTGGCCCCGGTGAACAGCCATGGGAACACAGACAGAGACGGCACTCCAGAACGGGAGTGGGCTGCTCTGGCCAAAGAAAGCAGGGTGAGTTTGGTGGCAGGTGTGTACAGGGAGCAGCTGGCCAAGGGGCCCACTGCTGCACAGGCTCAGGGTGGGCAAGCTTAGGGGGGTCTGCAAACATGAAGTAGCCTGTGGCAGGTGCAGGAAGGGTGGGTGGGAGGCCACTCATCCCAGAGTCCCGCCTCTTCCCACGCACCGGGGTGAAGTCCATCAGCCGCACCAGAATTAGGCTCTGGGATCAGGACCCCACGTGGTCCCCACCCAGGCAGTCAGGAACTGGGCCTGGGGGTAGGCAGACACAGGCCAGCCTCAGTGCCAGACGCTGCCTTTCCATGGGGAACCATACAGGACGCCAACTTCTAGCTGCTGCAGCATTGTTGAAGGTGCTCAGGAAACTTCTAGCAAATTCTGGAATGGGCCGTCAGTCCCTTCCTTGCAAATCAAATTGTGGACCTTAGGAGAAGGAGTGAGGGCCAGCTGGTCCCCTCTCCCCAAAACGCCCTTGATCATGAATTTGAGGTTGGGAGAATAAATAAATCCCTGGGCATGTTTCCCCTCGAGGGTTGGGACGACAAAAGCGTAATGAATGCGAATGTCTCCGGGTTATGTGCTGGAAAGTTAGTGCGGGATTGCATTCATTGAAATTCAGTTCTTTATGTGTATCAATTCCCTTTAACCTTCTGGGGTTCGCAGCCACTACATGATGCTGGGCAGATTAATCCAAGTGTTGTCAACGATGATGATAAATTGAGGCTTAAAAGCCTACATTGGGATAAATTACTATTAAAACTTGGGACTCCCCTCTCCCGCTACTTAGAACCAAGAATTTGTGGAAGTCCTGGGCTGCCTTTCATTAAGCTCACTCCCAGAGGTTGCGCAGGGCTTTCTCAGTCAGAGGCTTTTTCTTTGCTCTGTGCTACTGCTCCTTCCAGGCAGACCCTCTCTGCCTCCCACTCTCTGCCTCCACCGCCCCATGCACCTGCACCTGTGTGTGCCATGAGCACCTGTGCTCTGAACACCTGCATTTGTCCTCTGAACACACCTGCTCCCTGTGCACCTGCACTTGTGCCCTGAGCACCTGAAACTTCCCCTCAAGCACCTGTGCCTTGAGTCTCGAGAGCAGATCTAGCACAGCCATGTTCCCCACCATCTCCTCAGTTACCCGAGACAGCAACATTGTCCTGGATGCCCATCCTTTGTCCCCCGCCCAACCACTCATGCATTCCTCCATCACTGTCCGGGTGTCACCACTCCTGTCACTACCCCAGTTCAGAGTCTCAGCAGCCCCCTGCCCCAGGGGTGGTTACCAGTGCCTCCTCTGCAGCCTCCCTAGCTGGAGTCGCCTTCAAGCCCTGTCCCTGGCCCACAAATCTGCGCTGCCCATCACTCCCTGTTGCTACTACCTCCCGGGATATCCCCATGGCGCTAAACTTAGAAGCTTTTCATGGTGCAGTCCTAACTTCATGCCTAGCCATGCACTTGTTCTCCAGAAGATGCATCACGTCTCCACGCCACACCACGCGCTTCCACGGAGTGTCCTGTGCCCCCTTCTCTGCCGGCTGGCTTCATGTTGGCCCTGCTCCCATCTCTCAACACCGGCGCAGTGTGAGTGGCTCTCCAGCCATTTCCTACTTCTCTCCCCAGTGCTGAGCCCTGAGAAGCGGGGCATACAATCTGGGCTTACAGTCAGCAGTACCATGGGCCAGAGGGAGAGCACTGCCTGCCAGGCGCTCAGGTTCCGTCTGTGGCCAGAGAGAGCCCGAGCCCCATTTCCTGTGGCCTCAGCTGTGGCAGGCGCCCCCAGCACCCCACTCTCACCCTCAGAGGCTGCAGGATCCCTGGTGAGCACGTCATAGAGGGTCTCACGCTTGCAGCGGGGGTGAGGGAGGCAGAGCAGAGAGGAGCGATTCATAGCAGCTCATCCCTGAGGATAACACGGAAACCGCAGTCCTGCAAACACACCCTGGGAGAGCTGGTCAGTGTGGCGCCTCAACATCCCCCTCTCCTGCCTCATCTCCTGTCCCTGCCGCCCCACCCCATCAACTGCCCCCAGGAAGGAGCCCGCATTCAAAGTCTGCTTCAGGCCTCTCTGATTGTGCAGATGCCATTTCTTCTGCCTGGAGTGACCCTTCCCCAATTTCCCTTATCTGCCTGGCTCCAACCTTGACCTCAAAACCCAGTTCAGCTACCGAAGTCTCACGGAGACATCAGGTGGAATCTGTCTACGCCTTTGGGTTTCCCTGCCCCTGAACATCCCCCAAGCCCAGAACTCCGCACCGTGCGGCCAGGACTGAATCCAGACCACAGATCTTTCCAGGGCAGAGACCACGGTCATAGTCATCTCTGTGCTCCTGGTGCTCATCACAGGGCCTGGCATGGGGGGATGCCGGTCAGCTGCATTGTGGGGATAGGCCAGAATTCACCTAAATACATAGGCAAGGCCAGAGTTCATCTAAACAGAGCTGGTGAGCTGACTTTGGCTCTGGTCCTGCAAGAGCTGTGGGCCTCATGGGAAGGACACAGTCTTGGACATCCTCCTCTCAGGGTTTGAATGCTGTGCTGTCACCCTCTGCGAGCATGCACATAGGCATGTCACTTAACTGCCGTTTTCTATATAAAATCAGAATAATAAAAGCTGACCTTGCAGAGTTAACGTAAGAAATAGATAAAAAAAGGTATACCGTGTCTGGCACATGGTAGGTACTCAATAAATGGTAGCTATAGGACCCATCCACTGCTCTATCTTCTCACCCATCTACCATTCATCCATCTTCCATCCATCTATCATCCATCCTTCCACCCACCGTCCATCCTCCATATATCCATCTATCCATCCTTCCATCCTTTTATCCATCCATCCTTCCATCCATGCTTCTGTTCATCCATTATCTATCCATCCATCCACCCTCCCACCCCCTTATCCACACACCCATCCATCCCTCTATCCATCTTCCTTCTATCCCTCCATCCATCCATTCATCATTCTTTCATCTGTCCATCCATCCATCCATCCGTGATCCATCCTTCCTTCCTTCCATCCATCTATCCCTCTGTCCTTCTGTTCATCCTTCCACCCATTCATCTTTCCATCTACCCTACCTTCCTTCCCTCCATCCATTCATCCTTCTACCCATCTATCCACTCATCCTGCCATCCATCCATCCATCCATCCACGCAACCAATATTTACTGAGTGTTTTGAGGGCTAAGACCTGTGATGTAACAGGGAGTAAACGGGACAAGAGTTTGCTCATGTAGCTCCCTCGCTCCCTCTTCTGCTCCTGGTGTTTGAGGCTGTGGCCTTGGTTTCCATCCAGCCACCTCCACCCTAACCCCACCTGAACTGGACACCCCGGCTTGGGTCAGGCCACCGGGAGGAGGAGTGTTGGCTCCCTCTGCACCTGTCCACCTGAGGCATATGGACCTGGGCTGCTCTGAGGTGGACCTCAGTGATGACTGAGAGAGCTCAAGATGGTGCTGGCCAGGGCCTCGGTAATCAGAGTCAGTGCCATTCCCTGAGCCACATGGAGGTTCCTGGGGCAGCACCGGATCCCAACCCTGCCCCAGCCCCAGAGTCCCACACCCAGCTCATCTATTCCCTCTCCCAGGCCTCCCAGAGGGCTATTGTGGAGAATGAATGAATTGACATAGGTGAGGGTCTAGAAACTTCCCGGCATGCGGTAAGCTCTGTAGGGTCCTTTGTTTTCCCCGGTTGATCACCTTGAAGCTCAAGGCAACTCATTCAAGGTATCGTGGCCCTTGGCTTACAGATGAGAGACAGGCTGAGCCACAGCTGCCTGAGGACAAAGCTGTGAGGAGGTGGGACTGGAAGCCACATATGTCAGCACAGCTGGCAGAGCCTCTTCTTCCTCTCCTGCGGTGAAGGTGCAGTGGGGATCTTCCAAGGAAAGCCCTTGTCACTGCCCAGAGCCATTCAGAGCCCTGCTGGGCAGCGTGGCCAGGGTGGGGCTGTGGGAGAGGCAGTGCCCCTCTGCTGGGTATGGTGGACACTGGTGCTAGCTACAGCACCCCGAACCAGCACACCCAACACACTCTCCTGGGAGAGCCACCAGCAGCTCGTCCCATGCCCAGTGGCAAGATCCAGGCTCAGCCTCAGACGCAGCCCCACCCGGAGAGCACCTGGACGCCGGGTCTTTCAGAAATGCAACAGCCCGCAGCTCACACCCCAGATGCTTTGGTTCCTGCATACATCGAAGAAACATGCCTTGTGCCCCAGCAGCTCACGGGTGGGTAACACCCTGCTACCTTCCCAGCGAGGGTGCTGCTGCTCAGACAGGGCTCCCTCAGGGACAGCATGGGAATGAGCAGCCCACCGGGGGGGAGAACCAAGTGTCTTGAGCCCTTTTCAGGGGCTCCCCCCTCCAAGCTCCCCATGACTCAGGTGTCCTTGGAACGCCCTCTGCACCTGGCCCTGAGAACGAAAGAAGAGGGAGATAAGGAGCTCCCAGCTCCTCCTGCGGGACAGTCCTCCATCCCAGCCCCATGCAGTCCTTCATGGGCAAAAGGATCTCCCACTACCCCCTACGGGCTCCAGAGCACCCCCGGGGCACTCCCATCCAGGCGTATCTCTCATCACCTGGCAGCCAGCTTGGGACCCCTCCCCTTACCCCCCCCACCCCCGGGCATTCTTCTTGCTCTCTCCATACGTGACTGGATGACACCATTCAGGGAGGACACACCTCAAGCTTCAGTTACTTGTGATTTAATGAGGAGCCGTTTAATTAGAATATCTGTTGTTTTAATTACCAAAGGAATTCTAATGAGGCTCCTGGAGGAAACTACTGCCTGAGCAGGAGCTGGTGTGACTTCCGACACCAGAGGCCCCACCGGGGTCCTTGGCACAGAGACAGCAGCAGAGCCTGACCCGTCACGGAGAGCACTTCACCTTCACGGTAACTAAGCCTCAGGGCTGCAGCAGGCGGCAGGAGATCCCAGCGAGCAGAGCAGCCCGGAACCCGCCGGCAAGAGCCACTGCCTAGGCAGCTCTGGGTTCTGTGCGCAGAGGCAAGCAGAGCCAGCCGGCCCTGTTGCTGGTGCCGCCACGGGCGACCGTCCGCCCACCCACCCACCCACGCGGCCCAGACGCTGCCCAGACGCTGCCTCGGATTCGCTGCTACAGGCAGAAGGGGACAGCTTCCTCTCGAGGGCATGAGTCACCCATGACTGCAGATCCTGGGTCTGCAGCTGGCGCGGTGGGTGCCGCACAGCAGAGGGGAAGGTGGACAGCGCGTGGACGGAGGTCCAGGACAGAGGAGGGGAGGTGGGGGAGCTCTGCGATGCCGGCGCTCAACACGGGGTTGGAGTTCGCACCCGTTGTCGCCCCACTCCCTGCTTCTTGCCCTTTGCAGGCTCTCCCTTAGCGGCAGTCGACCTGCCCCCCCAAACATGGGCCTCGCGTGCCCCTTCTCCTTGCCCCTCCGCCACAACTGTGTGCATGATCCCACGTGGGCCCACAGAGCCGCCGGGCCTGCTGCTCCCGCACTGACCTCAGACACCCCTGTGGCACTTGGCCACTTCAAGCGGCGTCCTTGGCAAGAAACCCATACTTTTCCTCCAGCCCCGGCGCACTCCCAGGAAACAGGTCACACACATCCTCTATTCCGACCACACAAGGCACTTCTGCCTTGGGCAGACACCCAGGCAAAGCCACAACCCACACTCGAGGCGGGCTGGGAAGGTGGGGAGGGCGGCGTTGCTGGTGGTGGCACCGCGGCCCTCCCATCAGAAGCCTCAACCAAAGCTCCACGGGCAGTGGTCCCAGGGCCTCTCCAGGCCCCTGGTCCAGATAGGAAGCAGCCCTCTGGCCCCAGGGCAGACCCTAGCAGGCACAGGATTGCCCCTCCTAGCCCGCGGCCCCGCGATGCTTCCCACCCACGCCAGGCTTCCCTGCACCCCTGCCTCGGAGCCCGCCACGCCCCTGCCTCTGACTGGATATTCCCCCACCCGTGTCTGGAGCTCATTCTTATCCTTCAAGATCCACGTCCTCCTCTCCCTTTTCAGTGACACCTTCCCAGTCCCAGCTTGACGGACATGGCTCCTCTCCCACGGTGACATGTTGCCCAGCCTGCGCCTGCTCCCAGCTCGCAGCACAGCCCCCAGCTTCCGGCTTACCTGACGTTTCCCACCCCCCCCCCAGTGATCCGTGCCCTTGGGAACACTTGCCTGCACATGTCAGCCCTTCCCGACCCAGTACAGGGGACAAAAAGGCCTGGCAGGGAAGAGGCTCCGGTGGGAAATGGAGGCCAGCACTGCCTGGAAGTGTGGGTCAGTGGGCTCAGCAGTCCCTACATTTTTCTAGAAATTAGCTTAAAAAAAATGTTTCTTTAACCCAAGGCAGCAGGCTGGCCTCACCAACCGGATGTTAACTCTGTGTAGCACGTTCATGAGGATCATGCAGACAGAGTTCTCGGCATCCTCAGAGGGCAGGTGCTCAGAAGGGGGCCACAGAGAAGCACACTCAGCAGCAGCATCTGCTGGCGCCCTCTGGAGCCACGAGGCCGACCAGGTGACAGCTGGCATGGGTGGAGGACACCAGAGGAGCTCCTGACATCTGCGCTGTGTCCAGGCCGGGAGACCACGCCTCTTACCGGCCGAGGGAGAGCAACACACTTCCAGTAGGCTCTCGTCTCAAGAATGCTCGCGTGCCGCCATGGCCTGAAGCCGCTCGTCTGCTTCCAACACGCAAACACACATCTGTGCGCACGGCTCCAGCACTGCACAGCTGGGGAAGCAGAAGGGATCAGTGTCCGGAAGGGGGAAAGCAAGGCCGGGGGAAGACCCAGGACACCAGCAGGTCAGGACCGCCTGCGCTTCCTTCCCTGGGGGCCTTTCCTCCTCAAGGGCGGACACCCAGGCATCCCCTAACTAGTTGGCACCCCCCTCGTTCGGCTGAGACCCAGCCCCAGAGCCTCCCCTGGGGTTGGCACAGGTGACCCTCCCCTTTTCACGCGACTGATGCCTCCCGTGCAGGTCTGTGGGTGGCTGGTCACTACTTCCTGGCGCTGGGCGAGAGCCCAGCGTGAGCGTGGAGCCCCCTGGGGTGACAGGACGCCCGTGCACTTACATGCACACATGACCATTCAGGACCTGTGATGCGCCTGTGGGAAAGCACCACACACTACATCTGCTGACTTGCCAACTTCCCTGTGAGGGCTTCGGGTTTTGATTCATGTGTTTCAGGGCTAAGGGTGAGGACCCCGGACTCCAGGAGCACCACGGCCTCTCGAGGGCACAGCTCCACTCCCTAAGCGTGGCCCAAGCCCCAGAGATGAGCCTGGACCCCCTCAGCAGGGCGCCTCGTGGTCCCGGAAACAGGCCCTGCCCTGCGTCAAGCGAGTGCGGCTGACCTGGTCAAGCTCTCAGCGGGTGTTCCCGGGGGACTCGGGGTGTGACCCTAGTCTGACTGTCGTCAGAGAGCCCGATGCTCCTCGAATTGAGTTGAACTCACAAAATGAGTCCTTGGGGTGTCAGGTGGAGGCAGAGAGATGGTGGGGATGCCCCCTCGTGAGCCCACTCCTGCCCGTGATGACTCCTTGTATGCAGGGATGCCTGACACCCCGGGAGGAGGCGTCACCCAGTCATTCCCAGCATCCGGGAGGTGAGGCTGAACCCAGCGCTGCCCCTGGCATGGGAGATGCATTCACTGGGAGCTTCTCAGGCAGGGCCGACTCCGCCAGCCCCGACCCAGGCGAGGACCACAGATTCAAGGCCCGCAACTCCCTCCCAGTCCTTGTCCGGCTTCCTCACACACACTGTGGCTCCTGGTGACAAGTCTGCAAGCCCCAGGCCGTGGGACCCGAGCCACGAGCCCCAGGAATGAGCCCTCATGATCCCCGGAACCATCAGAAACCACCCGAGAGGTGCTGGCTAGAGTGGCTCCGGCTAGAAGACAGCAACGCACAGCGAGAGCTGCCTTCCGCAAGAGGACACGGCTGCAAGGACACGGAGTGCTCTCTGGTCGTGCACACAGTCACGCTCGGGCACACACCCCACACACTCACATACACACCTCACACTCACTCGTCATGTGCTCACGCTTGTGTGCACTTGCACACTCACACTCTTGCTCACACCCACACTTGTGCTCACTCAGTCCCAGCGGGGCACCTCCTGCTCTCATGGACTTGCAGGAACGCAGCTGCTCACCGCATTCCCCGTTCGGTAAATTGCCTCATTCCCCAGGTCGGTTAATGTGGTGCTCAGCCGTGCAGGCCGTGAGGATACAGACAGAGCCAGCGGTTCCCAGATCTCCAGACCAGGGAACCAGGGAGGAGGAGGATGTGCTATGCTCAGCACCCCGCCTCCCAGCCTGGGCAGCCCCTCCTCTGGGGGCTGTGGCCTCGGTGTGCCATCCGCCGGGAGGACCTGACAAGAGCCCAGGGAGACCCCCTTCCAGGACCGTAAATCATCACCGAGGGACCCAGGACAGACTGTGGCTAGAGTGGCCGTGTCGTGACGCTGGCGCCCATAGGAGCTGGGAGCTCCTGGCCTGATTTAGCCCTCCCAAAGCCCGGAGCTGCGGGTCTCCCTTCGGTTCCACGAGATACCCCGTGTCCTTCCCACGGACTCCCTAAGTCAGTTCGTGGCTGATGCCGGCGTGGCTGCTCCCGGACCCACGTGGCTGCTACGTGGCCTGTGCCACACCTCCGCACCGGTGTGCTCAGCCAGACGAAACCCTTAGAGCAGATGGCACCTCTGCCCATCTGAGCACAGCTGCCCCGTCCGACTGCTGGGCAGGGACTCAACGGACGGGGCCTGCAAGCGCGAGCCAGCCCCCCGTCTCTGTGCCGTGGTGTCCCGGGGAACTCACTGCTGCGTAGGCAGTGATGGCGGGGAACAAGCATGCCTTGGTCGCGGCCTCCCGCCTCGCTGTCTCAACGGCTCAACGAACGAGCCGAGGGACTTTCAGGGCAGGAGAACCCACGGTCGGATCGTCATGCTGCCAGTTTTCTCATTGCAGAAGAAAGTTTTCCTGGACATCATCTACTTCTGAGAGCTGGCGGGTGATGGGGATTCACCCTAACTGCTGTGAGGGGCTCACTACCCGAGCATCCTGGGTGAACCGAGGGACCCGTGGGGAAATGGCCTGGGAGGCTTATGCCTGTCTCCCCAGGGTGTGCCGTGTGTCTTTGTCCATCGCTGACCCAGCCAAGCCTCTGTCCACCGTACACGTGTTGCCTGGGGTGACTACACGCTGAGCCTGAGTGTCCCCAGCAAATCACAGACATGGGAGTGGTCTGGGGGACCCGACTCGCTCTACTTACCGGCGTCCTTCCTGGACAAGCCTGCACGTCCCTTGACCGGTGCCTGCCTCACCTTCCCTGGCTTCCAGGGCCCCTGCCTGCTGGTTCTGCTCCCACCTCCACTGTGAGCCCTGTGCATGCCTTCCCTTCATTTGCACAATGCAGGTCTCCCCTTCCAGGTAGCCCTCCGTGTTCCATCCCATGAGGCTGGTCCCCTGCTTCACCTGCATCCCACACGGTGGATTCCCAGAATTCGGGAACTGGCCCATCTGCGTTCGTACCTCAGGGCGACTGCAGATACCCCCTGCCTCTGGACTCCTAGGAAACCGGTGCCCCAGCCCCTGAGACATATGACCTCGTATGCCTGCGACCTCTTCACACACATGCCGAACCCTGGTTAGTTGTAGACTCGAGTTCTGATACGACACATGGACCCGACAGCCTGGAGTGGGGACCAACCTGGGAGGTGCCATATCCCTGCTTTGCAGACCAGACTCCCAAAGAAGTGACGGGACCAGGGCTGCACAGCTGGCCAGCGGCAGGACGATTGGACCCCACTGCACGTCCTGGAACACTCCCTTCCTGGGTTCTGGGAGCCATCACCTGAGCTGGGGAGCGGCTGGGTCACTGTCATCTGTGATGTCCTCCTAGCCCTCACCCCTTGCACAAGGCAGCAGAGACAGTACCCAAAGGCACACGGGTGATGCCCCGTGACCGCCCAGGCTCGCGGGTCCCCTGGTCCCACAACATATCTGAAATCTCTCTCCTCCAGGGGATGCGTGACTCCCTCCCGCCTTAGGGAATCAGCTCAGAGACCAGGAGCTTTGGCTTCTTCCCTCATCACGCCCAAGAGACAGCTTCGGGGGCCCGGCACCCCAGAGATCTCGGGTCTCCTTCTGCTGACTCCTCTGCACATTTTCAACAACAAAACAGGTTTGATTTGCAGAAGCCATGAAGGAACAGGGACAATAGGATTTGTAAAACACAGTGTTAATGGAAACGGTGGGAAACTGAATGTGTCAGTGAACATACCGGGTTAGTGACGGCCCCAGAAAATAAGCCAATGCCCACGGGGTCTGGCGGCAGCAGAGGGCAGGGTGGAGCGGAGGGCGAGGAGGGGCTTCGTGCCTGACCTGCCCACAAACTCCCAGCGTGGTCCCCAGCTCCCCCCCAGATGCACACAGACCCATGGATCCAAGACTCCCCTCCTGGACACAGGAGCAGGGGCAGAGAGGAGACCACAGGCCTGTAACAGGTGCCACAAGCCCCACACCTGCTCCCTGGCGGGACACCCGACTGATTGCGGCTCCCAGCCCCCAGGAACCCGACCTCGAACCCGCCCTGTGGCGGCTCCAGGGTACCCTGGGAGTTTGCAAACAGCCCCTTCCGTTCCCCTTAGGAGGGCAGCCTTGCCTGAATCTGCATACCTTGCTGATAATTCCCTTTTCCCCCATTCCCTCTGCCCTAAAACCCTTTCCTCTCCAGCGGTTCCTCGGTATTTGCTGGACGGGACGCTGCCCGATCCGTGAACCACTCCGCGAAGCCACTGTGACCCTCAAGTCCGCTCCACCAAATTCTGTGGCTCTGCAGCTGCACGGAGGCTCACAGACATGTCTGACGGGTGTGCACGATGAGCCAGGCCCACACGCCCGCGGCTGGTGACGACAGGCGTGGTCTCTGACGCGTCGACACAGGCAGGGCCCTCGCAGGAGCTCCTGCAAATCTTCCTCTGATCATGGCCCCGTAGTTTACACGACTCCTGGAGGCAACCAGAGAAACGCAGGCACAGAGAGCTGAGGCCACTGGGGAGGGGGAAGCCAGAGCCGAAGCCCAGGCTGGCCAGGACTCTCCTCCTTTCCCGAAGGGCCACGTCTGATTTTTTTGCATCTTCATGGGGCTGTGACGCCTACACCGACCCTCAAGCTCCATGACTTGTGATGCGCAGACGTCCCCACACAAGCATTCTCACATGATGCTGCAGCTGGGACACACATGTATCACCCTCTCCTCTGCGTCCCGTGGCCAGGGTGTGGGCAGGCCCAGGCAGCATCCGCCATGGGAGGTGGCCCGGGAGAGACGCAGCAGCAGCTGGAGGCAGGCGGCAGGGGCCCCGGATGAGGGAGGGTAAGAGCCAGAAACCAACCTAAATGGGATGGAATCTGGTAAAGCTGGGAGGGCTGTGGAAGTGCCAGCTGGGGGAAGAAACAGCAGGTCTGAGTGGGTCCCACCGCCAGGTCCCAGGGCGTGGGAAAAGCTAGTCCCAAGTCCGCCTGAATCCACAAGTTCCAAACCCCACTGACCTGTAGGATGAGTGGTCCTGACCACACCACCACCCACTGACACTTCAGTGGCCCCTAAGGAAGCACCTGGCACCCCAGGTCGGCTGGATGCCCTCTCCCAAAGGTGACTGCTAGTCCTGCGGAAACAGCACGTGGGCACTGACTGAGGTGTGGGGACCAGAAGGTGACCCAGGGACACTGGATGTGGAAAGCCGATGTGGAGAGGCAGGGACGTTCCCTTCTCTACAGGCCTCAGGCCACCTGTCACATGGGACTGACCACAGGTCTGCGTCCAGCCCTGGACCCTGAGCTGCCCGAGGGGAGGGAAGCTCTCTGTTCTCTGCTCGTCCCTCGCCCAAGGAGAAAGCCAGTCATGCATGGGACCGGCACCAGGGCCGAGAGCAGGACAAGCAGGTGGCAGAGGTCCCACAAGGAGGCCCGGCAACTCCAGGAGAAGGAGCTGGACAATACACAGCGGTGCCCGAAGCTGCGAGGTGGGGCTTGGGATCTGGGGCATAGTGGGAGGCGGCAGTGCGCAGCGATCTCTGCCTGTGGCCTGGCTGGGTGCGTCCTCTCGCAGGGACCCGGCAGGACAGCACGTGCTCGGGGACATCCCACCCAAGTGTCCCTGGGCCTCCCAGGGTGGAGCCGAAATAAATCTGAGCTAACCCGTGCTGATCACCAGCTCCCTGAATCAAGGACCTGGCAGATCTTCTGGTTGAGAATCAATCTTCCTGTCCCCATAGTACATACCATAACCCTTCTCCCAGTGTGGTTTAGAGAATGTTAGTGTCGTGCTCATGATTTATTCGAAAATACTCTGCCAGGTTAGTGAAGGAATGGGGGCGACAGCCTGCTTTTGAGCAGGAGGTCAGAGCGCTTTTCCAGCTGCCGGCCTCCCCATCGTGGCCGCTCTCCCACACCGGCTTCCGTGCCTGCCCCAGATGGCGCCCCTGGGCCGTTCCCCCAGGCACGGAGGGCCTGCTCTGCGGCCAGGAGGACAGGTCCAGATGGCCACGGCCTCCCTTCGGGGCAAGCGACTCTGGATTTCTCTTCTTCAGTACAGTAGTTTGTTTTACCCACAGTTAACGAAGAGCGCGTTCTCCAGATTCAGATCATGCAGGGGTTTCTAGAGAGAAGGCCGGCCCCACGTCACACCGGGCCACCAGCGCCCACACAAACAGGTGAGTCCTCTGTCCAGCGCGTCTATGAGATGGCATTACTCCCACGGCCTTTCTACCCATTTCTGCCGGAACGCTGCCTAAATGTCCTCTGGTTCAGGGCATCCTGACATGGACGTGGGAGCTTTCTTCCACCGTAGGTTCCGCGGCTGGTGAATTTCGACGCGTTCTGCCAAACTGCCTCCAAACACACGTTGTCAAGAGGAGGCAAGTGTGTCCCTTTTTCTCTGTTGTGCTCGTAAATCTGGTATTTAATTGTGCTAGACGGATGGGTAGAGAGCCCTCCTCGCCAGCTCCCCAGGAGTGTGACGCACACTGGCTGTGTGTGCTGTGCCCGTCTCTGGCTTCCCATTACGGTGTCTTTTTCCTTACTATGGAATTTGGGGATCTTCACCTTTGTCTTTTGCAATGTGCATGGGCAGGACACCTCCCCCCCTCCACAGGACCACAGTTCACATTTTTCCTGACTTTTCCTCTGACGCATCTGCATCCCTCTTTTGTGCTCATCCCTCCCCTGCAGCAGCCGTGCTCTGGGGCTGTGTCCTCTGAATCCACACTCTCTCCCCAGGCAGTGGGGTTCATGTGGGACATCGGGCCCCACCCTTTAGGGTCATAAATCCCTCAGGAGCATCTCCAGTCTTTCTGGGCCCTGCCCATGTGTATCCCCCCATCTGCTTGATGTCACAAAGTGCCACCAACTCAGCAAACCCAAAACCACACTCAGGATCTTGCTTCCCAAACCTCGCCTTCCTTTCTGTCCTGGCGAACGTGCTGCGCTGGGCACTGGGGTCCCTCTCCTGCCGCGGGCGCGGGGGGGTGGTCTTCATCAGCTGCTCCCCCGACTATGGCTGCCGCTCTGCCCTCCCCACCCCCTGCCGGCTACACTCTTATCAGCTCCAGTCCTTCCCCACGCAGCAACCAGACCCATCCCGACAACGCACAAATGGGGTCCCGTCACCCACTTCTCAAACCATCAGGATAAAGAAGGAAGCCTTCCGTGGCCAACGACACACACGGTTTTCCTGCCTGTTGTCTGCTCCCAGACTCGCTCCCCGTACACCGTCCGCGGCCAGCTCTGTACCATGGGACCAGTCAGAACGCTGCGTCTCCACACTTGTCTCGACGTCTCTGGCAGATGTGGCCCTCAGTGGGGCTCGAAGCTGGCCCAGCCCTGGGCACAGGCGGCGGAGCCTGCTGTGGGAAAGCGGGGAAGACAGGGCAGGAGGGCACTGGGATGCCAGAGACATGCACTTTCCGCGGGGCAACCATGTGGCCAGACACAGTCTGAGAGGGAATTCAGTTTCTACAAGCAATAAGGGAGGACAGAGAATGGGGGTGAGGTGGGGAGAAGAGAGGCCTCTCCCCCATCGGAGACACTGCCCTGGGGCAGACCCGAGACGAGCAAAGGGACACCGCAAAGCCCTTCAGTGAAGCTGTCATCAGAACCACAGCCCACAGAGTCAACAGTGGTTCCCTGATAAATAGAGAAATGAAACCGGGCCCCACATCCCCCACTATGAAGGACGGCACATCCAGCACACGATCAGAAGTCACTTCTCATGCCAAAAACCAGCAAAACCATGATTTTGAAGCAGTGCGGAGAGGAAATGTTACAGCATGAAATGCACCAGACATGAGGACCATCTCCAACCAGTGAGCTAAGTCCATCCTGCAAGAGCTGGGGCAGAAGAGCAAAATAAACCCAGAGTGGGGAGCAGGAAGGAAATTATAAAAATCAGAGTAGGAATCAATGAAAGTGAACGAAAGAAAACAGTAGAAAACAATCGAAACAAAAATCTGGTTCTTTGCATGAAAGTCAGCAAAACTTATAAGCCTCTGGCAAAACTGATGAAAATTAAAAAACGAGGAGCCACAGTTCTCCAGTAACACGAATTAAATAGGGATAATCTCTACGGAGCTTATAGCCATTAAAAGGATTAGGAGAGAAGAGGACAACCAATTTCTAATACAACAAAAAAGAAATATACCAATTTCTAGAAAACTTAACCAAAACTTAACCAAAATAAGGACACAGTCTAAACATCCCCATAACAATGAAAGAAACTGAATTCATAATTAAAAGTACACTTGACAGAAAATCCCAGGTCTGGATGGGTGTGTGGGAGAATTCTACCAAACATTAAAAATATAATAATAATAACCTTTTTCAGAAAAAGAAGACCAGATGGCCAACAGACACATGAAAAGATGCTAGCAACACTCAGCTTCAGGGAGATTAAGGTCAAACCCACAATGAGGTATCCCCTCACCCCCATCAGAATGGCGAGAGCCAGCAGCGTAGGAGAGCAGGGGTGGGCGAGGGAGCAGAGAACGGGGACCCTCGTGCGCCGTTGGTGGGAGTGCAGGCTGGTGCAGCTGCTCTGGAGAACAGCACGGAGGTTCCTCAGAAAGTTAAATATACAGCTGTCCTGCGACCCAGCAAACCCCCTTCTGGGTATTTGCCCAAAGGAGTGGTATCTCGAGGGCACCTGCACCCCCATGTTCACGGCAACGTGACTCCCAACAGCCAAGATGTGGGATCACCCGCCGGTGCCCACCAACCCATGAACGGGTAAAAAAAAACGTAGGCTGTCCACACAACGGAATCTTAGCCTTAAAAGAGATGGACATCCTGCCATTTGGGACAACAGGAGAGACCCTGCAGGACACTATGCCCAATGACATCAGCCAGGCATAATCTCACTTACGTGTGGAACCTAAAAGTCAACTCCAGAAGCAGAGAGCTGAAGGTGGCCGCCAGGGACTAGGGGTACGTAGGCGGGTGTTGGGTAAAAGGGACAAAGCTTCAGTTATGCAGGACGGAGTTCTGTGAGCCAGACGTGCAGCACGGTGACTGTGGCCAACACCAATACAATGCACCCTCGGAATGCGCTGGGAGAGAATTCTAGAATGTTCTGGCACACACAGAAACAACTTCGTCAGGGATGGGCGTGTTAAGGGCCTGACCTGGCGAGCATTTCACAGCGTGTACAGCAGAACGCCACGCTGTTCCCAGCCAGTATACACATTTTTCATCAATTATATATCAGTAAAGCTGGGGACAAGATTAACTCCAATTTTCCACGATCTTTTTGGAAGACAGAAAGGAAGCACTTGCCAGCTCATCTCAAGAGGCCAGGATTTCCCCGAAAGAAAAGCCAGACGGTGTACAAAGAAAGAAAAACACAGAGGCTGATATCGCTCATGAATTAAGATGCAAAAACTCGTAACGAAACAGAATCAAGGAGAATTCAATAGAATCTAACAGGTATTCCACGTCATGACCAAGTGGGATTTATTCCAGTTGGGCAAGGCTGCTTGAACATTCAGAACCATCGATGTAATCCACTGCCTCAATAACCGAAAGAGAAACCCTAGCAATTAATGCAGACAAAGCTCTTGACAAGATCCAACAGTCATTCGTGATTTTTTTAAAGACCAGGAAGTTCGCAACAGAAAGAAATCACCTCGTTGATAAAACACAGCTACAAAAACAAGCAACACTTCACGTTATATTTAATGGTTAAAAATGGAGTGCTTCCTGCCTACGAGTAGGAACAAATCTCGTCTGACATAGTCCTGTACGTCCCAGCTACTGCGCTATGCGGGAAATATGTACACGTATAAAGGGCCTGTGGGTTGGAAAGGAGGAAATAAACTGTCTCTATTTATAGACGACAAGATTATCTACGAGTAACATCTCAAGAAATCAACAAAAACACTCCGACAACTAGTACATGAGCTCGGCGCATTCTAGGATATAGGACCGACTCACAAAAGTCCACTTTGGTCCTGTATGCTAATGACGAACATGCCGGAACCGAAATTAAAAACACAAGGCCACGTACAACCACCTCGAAGAGGACGAAATCCTCAGGTGTGCCCAGGATCGGCAGGCTGTACATTCCAAAATGCCAATGGAAGACAGCGAAAAGGCCCAAACTAATGGGAGAGACGAGCTGTGTTCATGGGTTGGAAGAGCCAATCTGGTGAAATAAGCCCCAGATTGATGTACGGGTGTAATGGAATTTCTGTCAAAACACCAGCAAGTTTTTTAATGGGCATAGACAAGCTTATTCTAAAGTTTATTCGGAGCGTCACAGACACCCCGCCCCCAGCATAATTAAAGCAATCTTGCTGGAGAGGAACCGAGGGTAAGATCACTGTTCGAAACCACTGCCACAGTGATAAAGACCATGACCGTGGTATCCGCGGGGGGAGAGGCCCAGATCGATAGAGCAGAACAGAGAACCCAGAAACAAGCCCACAGCAGTGTGGGTCACTGGCGTTTGACAGAGGTGCACGGACAGTCTGGTGGAGGAAGAGCGTTTACAGGTAGAAACTGAAGCTCGCCTGTCACTTCACGCCTCATACAAAAATTAAGTCGAAATGCATCAGGGAATTCCATTAAAATGCGAAATCATAACACTTTTAGAACAAAAAAAAGGAAGAAAAAAATCTGATACCTGAGACGACGCAAGTAGCTCTCAGAGCTGACACCAGAAAGCACGGAAAGTGGGTGAGCTGGGGCATATCAGAATGGGAAGGACCTTGTAAAAGGGATGGAAAGACAAGCTTAAGACCCGGAGGAGGTGTTTGCAAACCGTCGTTCCTACAGAGGACAGGGCCACAATATACCGAGAAACTTCAAAACCCAACAGCCAAAACCGAACGAGCAATCACATCAGAAAATGAGAAAAACACGCAATGAGACATTTCATTTTTCAGAAAAAAGCACATGAAACATGCTTGGCATCAGCAGTCGTCAGGACAGCGCAAAGGGAAAACCACGGTGAGACACCACAGCGCATCCATCAGCTTGGCAGAAACGGACATGGTGTAATTATCTCAACAAAAATTTCAATTAAAAAGAAAGCTAAACACATACCTGCTGTAAGATCTGACCGTCCTGTCCCCCTCGGTGTATATGCACCCAAGGAAAGTGTGGAACCGTCTTTACGATGACTTGCAAGTCGATATTCACTGCAGGTTCATTTGTTTTCGCCCCGAGCCAGAAACGCCTCCCGGGTTCCTCCACAGAGGATGGGCTTCATGGCGTGGGGTACAATTCGGCCACACGACAGGAGGGAAATCCTATCGGGGGAAACATGGAGAGTGTTCGTGACAGAGGAAGCCGGAGGCTACATGGAGTAGGATTCTGCTTACAAAACTGTAGGAACCGCTAAGTGGTCTACAACGAAAGAAAGCAGGTCAGTGGGCAGATCGGGGTGAGGAGGGGGCAGCAGGAAGCTTCTGGGGTGAGGGGTGTGTTCACTGTCCCAAGTGTGCTGACAGCTTTGTGGGCGTGTGCGCCTCAGGCTGACCTAACTGTGCCCTTCCGGTGTCTGGAGCCTTGTGCCTCAATACAGCTGTGGGTAAGAGGAACATGGGATGTGCACATGAATGACTGGGAAGGTCAGGAACAGGGGTGCGTGTGTTTAAATGGACAGGCAGGGGAAAAGCAGATGTGAGGTGGGATGCAAGGAAGGAGGAGCCTGTGGAGAGTCTCCAGGCAGAGGCCAGACCCAGACATCCACTCTGGCCCAAGTCTGGAGTTCAGACAGTCGCTGACCAGGAAGCCCGTCTCAAGCCCTCGACCTTCAATTCCGCTCCCCTGGGCCCCAGGTTCCCTGGCACTTCTAGGGAGTGCTGCCAAGGACACTGGGACATGTGCTCAGAGCACGAGGGGGCAGGAGCCACCCACCGCTCCCAGCTTAGGACGCAGGTCCAGGGAGTGGCGGTCACTGAACGTGGCTCTGATCCTCCCCAGGAACGGCCGGCCTGCCTCCCACCACCTGTGTCAGATGAGGGGGCCCCCAGCCAGTGGGCTGCTTAGGACCAGGGCTGGGACGCAGGAAGGTTCCAGAACAAGAGAACTGGGATGGGAAGGACCTGACCGGAAGGTGATGTCGGTGATGCCTGGGGCAGGAGCTGCTGGGAAGGACCAACTGCAGAGCGCGGGGTGACTTCCGAGATGGGGTGAGGACAGAGGGAGCCCCTCCCCAGAGCCATGCAGGCCACCTAGAAGCACCTGCCAGGCAGGAGAAGGTGTGCTGCCTGCCTTGAGGGCAGGGCAGAGGGTCCGGGCCCATCTGAAAGACTCCAAACTCCCCACCAGGTGCTGCAGACCCTCAGGAGGCCCCAGAAGGTGCACATTTGTAGCTGTGCCTGAACCTGAGTCATCACGTCCCCTTCCCCGTCCTACACTGGGGAAATGCAGCTGCCCGGAGCCAGGACAGGGGAGACAGCTAGCAAATGCCTGTGGCATGAAGGGGAGAAGGAGAAGACAACCCCAAGTACACGCGTGCCCACAGGCACACACCCGTGCACCCGTGCACACACTTCAGCAGCTCTTGGAATGGTAGAGGCAAGGGGTCCCAGACCCGGCAGCCCCTGGGGCGGGAGGCCTGGTAATCCTCTCAGGTAGGGGCCCCCGGCTCTCAGGGGTGGTCCTAACCTACAGGACAGCTGCAGGGGGTTGGCTCCTGATTCCCTACCTGGGATTTGGAGGGGAAGCTGAGTTTGGCCCTGAGTTGGCCCTAAAGGCTCCTTGCTGGCTCTGGGGCTGAGGGCTCTGGCCCCGTGGCTGAGCTGGTCACATTGGAAGTGGCAGCAATAACTCTCCAGGTGTGGGGGGTGGACAGTCCGGTCCTGTAGCAGTGGCAGACCCACAGGGCTCGTGGCCACTGAGAGCACAGGGGCCTCTGGGGCTCCAGGGAAACTGCTGCCCTGCCTGTGCCCATCCAGGGGGTGCAGACACTCACTCGTGTTGGAAAAAGCAAGCAGGGCCAACACCCGCAAACTGGGTGCCCAGAGAGACCCAGGGAAGGGGCTGTGGGTGGGAAGGAGCCTGGGAGGCAGGCCCCACCAGCCTTGGGAGGCATCCCCCGGTGCTTAAAATGAAAACAGCAGTAACAACCAGGCCACCTGAGCCCCAGCCTCACGGAGCTGCTCCCACTTGTCTCGCCCTCCTTCCAGCCCTCGTCCTGTCCTTGTCACTCTGCAAGTGTAATATGTATGTCATTTTGCATCCGGCGGGGGGGGGGGGTGCTGTCCACTTAACAATATGTAATAAACATTCGTCAAGTTTCCACACAGGTTTCATAATCAAATTGAACAGCTGCACAAACAACACCGCATAGATGGCCCTAACGTACCTGACAACCCCATCACTGGGTGCACTGGTTTCTGCCGAACTGTCATTACTGACAGAGGCTGCACTGCACATCTCCAGGGGAACATTTTTCTTTCCAGAAGTAAACTGACTGGGCCAAAGGACGGCTGTTTCTGACTATACCGCACACCATCTGTGTAGAGCAGCGACGTCACTTTCACCAACTCAGGTACCGAGTTCAAGGGCAACGCCACCTTCACGCCCCATCCCCGACCCTGCCAGCGCATCTGGTGGGGGGACACTTTCTGCCAGCTTAGCAGGTAGCATGCAGCACCTCAAGACGGCTTCGACTGCCCTCCCTCTGACGACCAGCAAGGCTCCCGGTTTTCCCAGAGTGGCTGGCTCTCCGGAGCACCCCATGCGAGCAGCCGGGCTGGAACGCAGAGCCTGCTGGCTACCGGGTCACCGTTTGCCTCTCGTGAACTGTCACGAGCCCTTCGTGGGCAAAGCTATTCCCCCTCTGCACACCCCACCCCAGGTGGCGCAACCACCTCCCTCCCCCTGGCCTTTCCCCATGTACACGGGTCTTGGCTTTGCTCTTGCTGTCATCTACCCATGTTTCCCTCTGCGGCTTCTTGTGACGCTTCAAAGCTGAGAGCGGTCTTTCTTCCTTAGTATAATAAATAATTCAGTATGCACGAACTGTTCTGTTTTTTTGTTTTCTTTTGTTTAGTTTTTTGAAGAGGTTTGGCTCTTTGAGGCATCTGCTGTCTATTCCAGCACGACGGGTGGGGGGGCGGATCTAAATTGAAATTCTTCTGTTACCTGGTTTCTCAACGTCATTCATTTTTAATTATTATTTTATAAAGTGTTCTAACGTCAGAAAGGTGAGGCCTTCTCACTTGCTCTTTTTATTTTTCAAGTGTCCTGTGAAACCCTCATCTGTTTGCTTCTGCAGAACCCACAGAAAAATACAGTTCAGAAGGATTCGAGGGAGGCTGCGTCTGCAAATGAAGCTGGTGACGTGTTCTCCCCCTACGACGTGTGCTCATCGTGAGATAGATCATGTCTCTCACCTTGTCCCTACCTCGCGGGGGCTGCAATTTTCTTTACAAAGGTCAGGCGTTTATTATGTTTATTCCTAAGTCACTCAGATCACCTGTTTCTGTTACAAATGGGTTTTTTCATTCTATTTTCTGGCTACTGCTCGAGCTCAGGAAGACAACCAGCTTCCAGGTGTGCGGCTTGCAATCCTCTTCCTTCTTAAACTCTCAAATGTTGCCGATGCCTTTGTATCCACTGACCACACCAAGGTTCTCATGTTGTGTTTCCCTCCAGCTTGTCTTGTCCTGCCTTCTGAGTTAACTGGAACGTCCAAACGAGACCAGGGTGAACTACCTTCAGTGTTTTTAGGAGCCTGGGAGAGTGTTCCTTAATTATTATTCATTAATCATCAGTGCAACGGTAGCAGGAACTTATTTGGTTCCTACGTTTGAAGCCACTTTACCGGAGCTGATTGTTTCCTTGTGCTTCACCCTAGCGAGGAGTCCTTTCGTTCTTTAGCTTTAAGTTGTTTGAAATGGTTGAATCCGGGGCGCCTGGGTGGCTCAGTGGGTTAAGCTGCTGCCTTCGGCTCAGGTCATGATCTCGGAGTCCTGGGATCGAGCCCCGCGTCGGGCTCTCTGCTCAGCGGGGAGCCTGCTTCCTCCTCTCTCTCTGCCTGCCTCTCTGCCTGCTTGTGATCTCTCTATCAAATAAATAAAAATAAAATCTTAAAAAAAAAAAAAGAAATGGTTGAATCCTATCACTTTATTTTTCAGGCAGCTATGAGGACGATTTTAGGCCTTTTATGTTGTCCTTTTGTTGAACGAATCAGGAACATTTCTCCCCCAGGGACAGAGCTGGGGTCCCCACCCCGGTCTCCCATTTCCCACCCCCACATGTTCTGACGGAGTCCCTCCTCTAGGAAGGTGTGTTTTGGTTCACAAAGGTGGACTGTGGCTCAGAGTTGTGAGAGGACCAGTGCAGGCGAGCAAACTCTGACAACGCAGAGGAAGCCTCTCTGGCATATTATTTTAAGCCGGTGGTTTTTAATAAAACGCAGACCCAACAGGACTGTAAAAACCAAGGAGAAGCTGCCCTTTGTAAGAGACATTTCCACGCACAAGGGAATCTCCATTTGGAAGGGTGTCCCCATTGCTTTGCTGGTGATTCTAAATCTCTAGAAACTCTTACCGGTGGAGGAGGCATGGACGGAAGTCTGCATGATGGCTTCACCCTCGTTCACTGTGCTTTCCCGGCCACCTCCCATAGCAGACTCCCCACCCCCAACCCTTTTGTCTTGAGCTGAAGATGGTATTTAAGGTGATGGCTTCAGCCATTTTTCTGGGTCTCTCCCATGTACTCAGGAGGTATACATGTAACCTGTGTCTGACTTTCTCCTGCCAATCTGTCTCACGTTGACCTGAGGCTCAGGCCAACCGGAAGAATCCCGTAGGGCAGAGGAAAATTCTTCCTCCACAATACCAGCCAACAGGCAGATGAAAGGTGCTTCTGGACAAAATTCTTTCTGCACGTCAGGACACCTGGATTCAACGGTAGTGGTGAAACAGGCAGTACCAGGCATCTGCGTGAGACTGACTTTTAAATTAAAAAACAAAACAAAATAAAAAACTTGCAAAGACCAGAGAATTGATGGCAAACGCTCTCTCTCTGAATGGAGAACTAGGCTCTTTTGACTAAACTTTAATGGAGGCCCAAGTAAAAGTGGCAGAAGAAGATTCCGCACTCAGCACCCAGATCCCCTTCTCTGTCTCCCCTCCAAAGCCATCAGACTTCCCGTCAGCGCCCCCCTCCCCAGCACTTAGTCGTCCTCTGGAATCTGCAGCTCCTGCCCCCACCCTCTCTGGCTGCCTTCTCTTCTCTCTGCTGCACCGGGGGAGACTTTGTTCTGCTCCCATTAGCCAGAACAGTACTGCTCCCTGGGATCCAGCAGGGCACAGGACAGCCCGGGGAGCGCTGTTCCTGCTGCTATGTGGGCACCTGGTGGTGAGCTGAGTCACCTTCCTGCCCACCCTCTCTAGGTCACGGGTTTCTAAAACATCCCTGCAGACATCTCATTTCGCTTGATTCAGGGCCTAGCCCGTGGGGCAGGCTGACAGGGGTTACCACTAAGGCCCTGACTGTCCAGATGGATGGATGGACACGAAACACATGCAGCTAAGAAATGGCAGGGCAGAAATTCCTAAGCGAACTCCAATAGGATTCCAGACCCCCAGTTCTTTTAACCATATCACACTGTCTTCCTGCAAGAAATCTCATCTCCTTTCAAGCTCGAACTAGAGAATTCAAACACACACGACTGCACGAGGTAAGTGTGTGCTTGCTTCAAGTAACTTGAGAGACTTCCCAGAGTGTGAAACCTAGGGGTTGCCAGGCTGGGGTGGGCACAGGGAACCCCTCACTGCCTTTGCCCCATTTTGTCTTAATTCTCACGAAGCAAATCAAACCTCATCTTCTCGGTGACCCAAATGCTGAGCAGAGTGGAGGGTGGGTGGGCACAGGAGGAAAGAGGGTGGCCTGGGCATTCCACTATAAAGGGCTCTGCCCACAGGTGCTCAGGGCTGGCCAGGAGGGCCTGCATGCCCCAGGGCCTCAAGGACAGAGTGGGAGAGAAGCCCAACAGACCCCATTCTGAGTGGGAGGAGGCCCCAGGGGACTAGGAGGGAGGGACAGATGGAAAATCCCATGGGGAATGAAGGAGAAGAGCTGGAACACCAGCCCAGAAGGTGGGGCTGTGGACGGAGTTGAGAGGCTAGTTCACAAAACACCGTGAGGGGAAGCAGACAATCCTCCAGAGTTAGAAAAGTGAGGAGTCCGGGGTCACACAGCCGCAGGTGCAGAGCAGGTGAACTCAGGGCTCCCATCCCCCAGCCAGGGCTCTGTGGATGGGCCACAGACACTGGAGCAGCTACACCTGCAGCACCCCAGCAGGCGGGGCAGGTCCAGGGCTCTAAGCTGCCCACCCGGTGAGTCCCACAGGCGACCCCATCCCAGTGTGGGTGCTGACCAGATCAGTGAGAGGCCCCAGGGCTCTGAGAGCAGAAGATACACAGCTGAGAGTGGCTGCAATCTGTAGAAAAAGGCCAGCACGGGCCCCTGCCCACCAAGGCCTCACTCCCTGCAGAATCTGCCGACAGCATCAACAGGTTCTGCGATTCCTGTTCTAAAACATCCTGCTGTCGGGGCACCTGGGGGCTCAGTGGATTAAGCCTCTGCCTTCTGCTGGGGTCATGATCTCAGGGTCCTGAGATCAAGCCCCGCACTGGGCTCTCTGCTCAGCGGGAAGCCTGCTTCCCCCTCTCTGCCTGCCTCTCTTCCTACTTCTGATCTCTCTCTGTCAAATAAGTAAATAAATAGATCTAAAAAAAAATAAAAATGAAACATCTTGTCATTCCCTGGCCCCACCTCCCTCCAGCCACCACCCCATCTCTGCCCCCAGGCTCCCCAACAAAGCCTGTGAGTGCTGTCTGCAGCTCCAAGCCCTCACCTCCTGCCCTGGTTAACTCATCCTGCCCCGGCACCCCTGGAGCCGTCTTTGTCCGGACCCAGGGTCCCCTGCCCTCTGCTCTGTGTGGATCACTGCTGGGATTCAGCACTAACTGTCCCAAGATGGGCCACTTGGCCATGCAGGTTAATTTTGAGCTGGAAACAGTCAAGGCCCAAAAAACTCAGGAAGAAACCGTGACCTCCTCTAAAGTGCCTGAAAGTTTAGAAAAACTCAGGTGGAGCGCTCTCTTGGTAGATAGCTATGTCATACTGTGAGCGAGGTATGGGGAGCGGGTAGAGCCCAGGAAGGCCTGTTTGATCAGAGTTCCCTGTGTCCCATCAGTTCTCGATGGCCCAGCAGACACCTGCTACCAAACATTGGTCCTACTTGTCTTCCTGTAGACTGTATTCCTTCCCTTCGAAGTTCCCAAGCCCTGCCCGGTCTCAGTCCCAATGACAATGCCCCTCATTTCCTTGCCTTTGGAATCTCACATTTTTGCAAGGGCGGGGGGAGGGGGCAGGATGTCCCTATTCCTCATGCTGTCCTGCCCTGCCTGGGCTTCCTGAAGGCTCCATCTGCCTGCACCGATTTGCAAATGAGGACACAGAGCAGGGAGACTCCAGGAAAGAGCCTCCTCTGAGGAGTGCGCTCCGGTTCCTTGTCCCCCCACCCCCCTGCACCCCCATCCCTGCCTCCTTCTGTGATTAGCCATTCTAATTAATGAGCAAACCTTGGGATTAATTTAATCAGATATTTAATTGCCCTGTAATTAATCATCTAAGCTTAACGAACTGAACCCAGATCTCTGGGAGTTGGGTGTATCCCACTGACTTCTGAAAATAACTATGTGTCAGAACCTCAGGCTTCCTGCTCCCACTTGGGGCCTGTGGCCCCTGCTACCCTTGCCCCCAGCAAGCAGCCTGGGCTCGGCTCTTTGAGGCTGGAGGGCACAGCCTTTGCTGAGAGAGGCTGCCGGGCTACACGTCCCGGGGAGGCTGATCCCGCCGCACCGTGTGCCTCTGTGCCCACCGCGTCCCCTCTGCAAGCTGCCAGTTTCTTCATTGGTGGCACGGGGAGGGCTCCGGCCGGCCAGTCTCCCTGGGCCCTGGACAGGCTCAGAGGGTCTCAAGGAGGGGCAACAGGGTTTGTAGACTATGAAGTCTAACCCACTAGTGAGAAAGACCCTGAAACCCCACACTTGGACCCTCTCTCCACTGTCCCCCAAGACCCTCTGGTCCCCTGCCCGTAGCAATGAAGGAGGACAGTGGCCCACCATCTGAGAGCATCTGAGGGGCTGACCCCTACTTGGGCCGGGATCTGGAGAGTCCCAGCCAAGGTGGCCATTCCAAGGGCCCTAAAGCCTGCTCCTGGGAGACTGGTGGAAGGCCAGGGCACAAGGGCAGACGAGGTCCTTGATGGAAGCACTCCCAGTGGGCCAGGCCCTGGGCTAAGGCTCACTTGCACTCATGTGTGGCGTCTTTTGAAGCCCTATGCTGGGCTGGGCAGGGTCATCCACCTGTAAGTGAGGAAACCAAGAACCAGAGCCTGCAGAGGATGGGGTCAAACCCTGGCTGCACAGGTGAGAGATGGGGCAGGGGCCAGTGGCTGATGGGCAGGACCCCTGCACCTGCCTGTCCTGGGACAGTGCTGGGGCCCCAGAGGGAGGGCTGTGGCTGCCCAGCCCATTCCGGGAGCCGGCTGGACGTCTGTCTCTGGGCCACCAGGGACAGAAGGCCAGACTCCTAGCCCCCCAGGGCAGCCTTCCTCTGGCCAAAGGACACCAGGTTCTCTGTAGCGGCCTCTGCCCGAAGGGAATTAGCCCCAGACGGGCCAACCCCTGACCAACCCCGGACCCTCTGGCGATGCGTCAGCCAAGGATTGGATGAACTTGTCTGACTTGGGGGCTGCCAGGCCAGGGTCCTCCCCCGGAGTGATTTATGCCGCCCCATTAGCTCAGGAAAGGCAGGATTCATAGAGCATCATGGCCTGAGGACCCAGTGCAATTAATATTCCTGTGCCCAGGCCTCCGCCAGTGGATCGGGAAGGAAGCGCAAATCTTTGGCTTTAGAAGCAGATGGAACGAAGAGTCTGGCCACGTGTCCAGCGAGCGACATGGGCACCTGGAGAGAACGCTGCCCTGTGGCTCTGTGCTGGGCGTGGCCCCCAGTGGAGTGGCCCGGGATGTCGGGCACCGAGGGCAAACACAGCCCTTCTCCGCATCACGGTCTGGATGGCCTGGTCAGCGGCAGAACCCAGGACCCGCCGTGTATGAGGGGCACATGTCCAGGCTTCCGATTGTTTGTCTTTAAGTTACCGTGGGTCTATACATCTATGCTACTGAGCTCACCCACACCTCCCGGCCCCAAGGAGAGAAAACGGGAGCGGGCAGAAGGCCAGACACTCTATGGGTCCAGGCCCGAGCAATGGCCCCACTGGGGCGGCCTCCGTGGTGGGTGTGGGAAGCCGGCAGTGGCCAGGGACTTGCACCCACCCCACGTCTCGTGGGTCCCCTTGGAGGCTTCTGCCAGAACCGGGCAACCGGGCCCCACATGCTCTGGGGACGGGCAGGGGCAGGGCCGACATACCAAGACCTGGGTCACACACACCTTCCTGCATGGACCAGGGCTCTGGGGACTTCCTACGAGTTGATGACGACAGAGTCCGTGCACACCTGGTGACCAGCACGGCCAGGGAAGCAGGTGACCTCAAATGTCCGTGAAAGCCTGTGGCTCGTCATCCACATTGGACTGATTTGCTTCTGCTGGGTCCAGGGAAGCAGAGCTGAGTCCCTTGGGTCAAGGAGAGAGGATGAGGTGGACCTTGGAGACCCCAAGACTGAGGTCACTACAGACGAGGCAGGTGAGAGGGGACCGCCTCACACACATAGTGCTTGGTACAGCAGTGTGTTCGCAGGCACGGGGTGGATCAGGGAGGCCTCCCTGGAGGTGAGTGGCTGGAGAGGCTGTGCGCTTGGGGCGCACCCAGGAGGTGAGGGCCCAGAGCCATGCATGTGGCAGGCAGAACCAGAGTTTGGGCTCTGACCAGCTGAGGAGGGGCTGAGGGCAGCGGGAGAGCAGGACAGGCAGAGAAGCCAGCTGGTCAGCAAGAGCACGGCATCCACGGTAGAGGGGCCGGGGCTAGGGGAGTGGACATGGCCAGAGGTGGGGGCCGTGCGAGTCTGATGGTTGGAGGCAAGCGGCTCCAGAAGCTCGGGGCCCCCTCCATCCTGTCCCATTAATCCGGCCTGGGCCTACGTTTTCTTGGCTGTAGATCTCTCCAGGCCTCTGAGAGTACATGAGGACCGGATAGGTCAGAACACCAATACAACCCTAACCCCAACGTGCCCCACACTGGTCGGGCAGCAGATGTGGTGCTGTGAAGTCCCCGCGTCGGAGGGCGATGGGCGGGTTCTGAGGTCCAGGTCTGAATTGGGCCTTGAACCTGCCATCCACCTGGTATGAATTTCACTCAACACAGGGGTCCTCGGCATGGACCCAGCAGAGGTCCCACAGGGGACTGACTTTTCTGGGACAGATTCACATCAGGACGTCCACATTCTCCCCCCTCCTGCAAGGCGCCATCAGACAGGGGTTGACAAGCGATGGCCTGCAGCCTGTCCCAGCCCCACTCGGATGGTGGTCACCTCCACCAGACCCTTGTGCCCACTCCAGCATCTCTGCTCATGTGACACATCACGGCTAACACCAGTGACGTCGGATGACAATCCTCCCCCGACCCCAGCCCTAAGCTGCAAACTGCTGTGCTCACCGATCTGCTGGACATCGCTCCGTGGGTGAGGGCCTCCTGCTAAACAGACCCACATGGGCAGCTGGAGGCCCCCTTGCCCACTCCTGTTCTCTGCTCACATTCCACACCAGCAGCGCTGGCCATGCTGCAGGCAGCTCGCGGCCCCTCAGTGCCCACACGGCAGCCTCCAACCGGGACTGCTGTGGGCCTGAATGGCTAAGACGGGTTCACACGGGAGCGGGGCAGGTCCTAAGCTGGTCTGACCAACATCCTTACAGGGAGACATTTGAACAGAGAGATCCACACATGGAGAGGATGAAGGCAGAGACTGGGTAAGCGTCTACAAGACAAGGAGCTCCGGAAACTGCCAGTGACCACAGTCACGGGGGTGAGGCCTGGGCCACTCTCTCCTCCCAGCCTCAGCCGGAACCAAGCCCACCACCCTGACCCTCCAAAACCATGGGATACGAGCTAGTTCTGCTGCTCACACCCCTGTGTTCGCATGCACCGAGTCGGCCATCACGGGGTGGGAGTTACAAATACTGACAGGGAGAAAACCCGAATCTGAACCAGGTGTACCGATGTGATCTCAGGGCTTCCCCTGCTTGGAGACTGATGCAGTAGTGTCAGCGTGTGTGTGTAACGGGGACTGACGGTACATCTGGATACTCATCATACGGCCGTACAGACGATATGTAAACTACACGCAGATAACAACAACAGGTAACGTAGTGTGACATGGTATCTCACAGACATCTCTCAGCTCTGTTCTCAGAAAGCCGGAAAGCAGGGGCGCCCGGACACCACTGAGCACGCCTAGCATCTGCATCTGGGCTTCTACATACCACCATACTACATACCACTTTCCACTGAAAGAAGGGCTCCTCAGAGAAGGGACTGATCCCAGACCTGGAGAGGTCAAGGTCAAGCAAGGAGGCATTCTTAGAACGATGGGGACAGAGCCAGGACGGGTCAAGGGACACCGAGGGCTCCCTCCCAGTGGTCAAATACTAGATAACGTGAGTATGAAATCGAATGGCGGTAGTAATGGGTTAGAACATGCTGAGTAAAACAGGAAACCGTGAGTCCACATAGACGTGTAGGTACAAATGAACTGAAAATGTGACGACGAGTAAAATACGGACGCAACTGGAAGCACGGTCTCGCAGCGCAGAGGCATGACAGATGTCCTCCTGATGAGGGGACTGGAGCCATCGCCTCCAGCAACAGGACATAGGGGAACAGGTGCCCCATCCTACGGAGGATGCATCGACACACCTTCCCCTTGAGGAGCCCCACACGGACCCAGGCTCCTGTCCCGTAGCCTTCTGCAACCTCAGGGGAAAGCCAAGGGCCTCTCCAGCCCGAGGGAGCCACGGGAAAGGGAGAACTCAGGGAAGCACATGGTGCTTGGGTAACACACGTCATTGGCACAGCTGGAGGGCGTGGGCTCTGGAATCGGGCACACCATGGCTACCCCCTGGGTTGGGGGCTGTGTCCTGGTTGTGTGGGAAAACATCCTTGTTGACAGAAACATCCGCTGAAGCCCCAGTTTGCAAATAACTTTGGGGCACCAAGGAGCCCCGGAAGCCATCCCATGGGCCACAGCCCAGAAACCACTTCTCTCTTTGCAGTCTTCCCAGTCCAGGCTGACCTCCCCTTCCCAGAGTCCACGGTGCTGGTGACTCATGACGTCTAGATGCTGCTGAGGGCTGGCCCACCCTGTGCCTGGCCGGTGGGTGCTCACAGGTGCAAGCAAACGAGACCGAAGCTAACCTGGGAACCTCTGACACTCGCAGGAACAGAAGGGGTTGGAGCCTGCAGTTTTCAACCTCGTGTGAGAAGGAACGCCTCCTGTGAGACGGATGGGAACCTCCATGAGTCGGGGATATTTGGTCGTATGTGCTGACGTCTGGACGGTAATGAGTGACCGCGGAGCTGCCTGTGACCAGCGCGGCTACGAAAGCACACCGCAGGGAAGACATCCTCACTCTGCGGGCCGACGGGGGCTCGAGGCTCGGCTCCCTGCACATCTGAAATAATGACGCCTCTGCGTCCAGGAGGAAAATGCCCACAAGTTCCGCCCACTGCGCGTCACAGAGCCAGCGTCTCGGGGCACCTTCTGTGCCGTTCTGCGATCTACCACACGTGCGCATCTCTGTCTAACAGGCTGTCGGCCGCCCCCTTCCCGCCCCTCTGCGTCCCGGGATCTCGGGAAGGTCTGAAGGCGGAACGGAGCCTGACATGAGGCCTGTCCTTCAGGGTCTGGGTGGGTCCCACCTGCTCGCTCAGTGAGGAGCACGGGAGGGTGTCAGCTCTCACCAGGCCCCGAGATTCCTGTAGGTGGACATTTCCCCTAATGTTCCCAGACTCCTGCCCAACATGCTCCTCTGGTGCTTCAGCAACCCCTCGGCTCCGCCCTCCAGCAAGCATGTCGGGCTCCAGCTACAGCACAATGTGCGAGTTCTCCACACACCACGCTGCACCACACGGGACGGGGACTTCACGCCAGCGGCCTGGGTCAGTATTGTGCACGACCCACTCTTCCCTTGGCACAACTGCCACTGATGATGAAGTCCTTGAGACTGTGCTAGGGTCACCTCTGCCAGGAAGCCCTCCCTGATTACTCAGGAGTCACCCGAAGATTCTCACTCTACGTCAAATGACAGTCCTCAGCTCTGCTGCGTGTGCCCACAGGGGCCCGCACTCCCCTCTGTCATAATGTGAACCACTCTTGCTGCTCACCTTCTCCACCAGACTCTGATCCTCTCCACGCTGTGGACTCTGTCAGCAGGGACTTGACCAACCGAGAAAAGCTTTCCTCTTGGGTGGGGTGGTCTCAAGGTCTGGTGTGGACCAGAGCTGGGGACTCACAAGGCCTTGTGACTCTGCTAAGTCGGGAGCTCCTCACCGGGCCACCGCCAGCAATGTCCGAGGCTCCCCATCCCCCGCCCCTCTGGCCCCCCTTCTGGTCCTGAGCTTGGCTGGGACAGGGCAGCTCCTCACAGACGGGCTCTCAAACCCTCCAGCAGGCGCCGAGTGCTAGCCATTCTTCCCAGGGATACCGTGAGCGTTCCTGTGCCAGGACGGAGCATGCGAGAATCGGACGTGACACGCTGCCCATCCTCAGGGAAGGGTCTGAGCAGCGAGGGATGGGCCGCAAGGCAAACCACTGGAACGCAACGTGTTCGCACTCGGGTCGAGCAAAGCGCTGTGGGACGCGGTGTTGAGACGGGCTGGCCCCGCCTGGAGGAACAGGGGTTGGCTCTGACCGGGAACAGTTAGGCTGTTCCAAGCAGCACACACGAAGTTGGTTCCAAACTGCACAGCACTAGAGCGCCCAACCAGCCCTCTGTGCAGCACCCAGGATGCAGGGATGAGAGATATCCAGAAGAGGCCGGCCCCAGAAGAAAGGCATCTTCACCTCCAGGACGAGGGACCTAGAATCTGCCCTGCATGCGACAGGGGCCAGGACAGTCCCACGCTTCATAGAGACACCACCTTCTTGGGACCTGAGCCAGCGCGCCAGCAGTTGACGACTTGCTGGCTCTGAGCTCCTCCTGCAGCACAAAGGACAGACAACCAGGAAAGCCCAGAAGGCTGGAGACCGGGGGCAGCTGTCCTTCTGACGGCGATGTCTTCTTTTTGGCCGTGATCGATCCTTCTGCAGCCGTCAAAGCAGGAGCTCATCAAGGCACAGACAGAGTGACAGGGCCGTGGACACCTCCCGGATCCCGGGAACATGCTCAGGTCCGGGTGAGATGGCGCAGAAGTCAGAGAGAACACTGCCTCACTAGATCGAGGATGTGGCCCGTCAGAGGTGAGGGGCTTCCAAGGAAGCCGCGGTCTCCACATCCAAATCATCTGAACGGCATCCCAGGCTTGTGGTCGGGATGCAGGCCTCGAGCACGGAGGGAGGGAGGAAGGAATCGAATGCTGCCAGGCCTCTCCCCCAGCACCATGCGCGCCATCCCCAGGACTGACCCCGGAGCCCCAGGCCAGGGCAAGCTCCTTGCCTACATCAGGACCTGGGCCCAGCCCCGGGGAAGCAGGACGGAGAGGAAGACTACGTTCTTGGTGCTGGTCCTGCCGGCCTGCTGGTCATCCCCTCAGGAGCAAGGGGCAAGAAGAAACAGAAGACAGAGTTCTCGTCCTTGGGGAATCTCAGTCCACACGGCAAGAAAGGCCCAAAGGAGGGCCCCAGCTCGTGGCCCCGAAGCCACTGGAATGTCACAGTGTCCAGCCCCTCCCTGGTTCTCCTGCATGAGTGGGAGATGCAGCTCCTCTGAGAGACCCCCGCGTCCATGGCGACGCTCCCTTGCCTGTGATCCTCCACACCCGTCTGAGCTGGGCCCACAGCCCCACCCGGGCAAGGATCAGCTTTTTTCTCAAAACAAGGAGTTCCCTGAGGCCGGTAGCTTTGTCAAGCCCCAGGCAAGGCCTGCAGCAGGTGCACGGTCCCGAATCCTGAGCTGCAGAAACACGTGCCATCAGGCCCCCTGCAGGAGCTTACGCGGTGGGTGTGCCACCTGCCCTAGATCCTTCCATGCTGCTCTCCGAGATGCAGGACCTCAGCACCTGGACGAGCAGAGATCACCGACTGTCTTTGCCCCAGTGGAGGACCCTCCTTTCTCAGGGAAGTAGGTCCTCGGTGGCTAGTCACACCCCCTGGCCAAACCACGGGGACAACCCCTCCCTGAGCATGGCTGTCACACCCCCACCCCCGCCAGGCACCATGGAGTGCAGGACACGCACGGGCTGGGGCGGGCCTCCTGCATCTCGGCCTCCAGCGCTGGAGGCCGGTGGGTAACCAGCACAGAAGGGCTTTGGGGGGGTTCAAGAGCGGGCAGCCCCCAAGAAGCATTCCCCCGACCTCACGGAAACTGTCCACGCGGGGGAGAACCCTGTCAGGCCCGGCTGTGACGGTCCACCAGCGAAGGAAGGCAGGTGTCAGCTTAAGTCTGTTGTCTGTTTTTCATTCCAGGAGACTGAAACTGGGACCGCACGGTGGAAAGATATTTCTGAACACTCAGAGTGGATGGTGGCATCTGAATGAAAACTTTTGCTTGGAGACTTTACAAGTTCCATCTTGTGCCAAAACGTACGCTTGACTTTTTTTTTTCTTCAGCTGTTTTGGTTCTTTAACTTATTGATTGATTCGATTATCTAAACCTGTATAATCCTGTCTTCTGGACACCAAGAAAGGCACTGTGCACGTGCGGCCTGAAGCTTCTGGGCCACCGCCATCCCCGTCACCCCGAGGCCATGGTCAGCACCGAGACCCACCGCTCACAGCCCGTCTCCCTCTTGAACTAGAGGCAGGCTGTCATGCCTCTAACAGGTTTCCCGCGGCCACCGGGAAAAGTCACCACACGCTCTCTTGCAGCTCTGGAGCCACGAGGCCTAAATTCGGGGACTTCCTCCTTCTGGAAAACCCAGGCCAGTGCATTCTCTCGTCTCCAAGGAGTCCAGACACACCTGTGCCCTTGCCCCCAGGGCCCTCCTCCACCTCCAGCAGCGGCGGCGATCCTCCACCTGCTTCCCTGGCTCCCGGTTTGTCTCTTCCACACACAAGCACATACCCGGGGACAAACACACGTGTGCACACACACGCCTCTGCCTCCCTTGTCTCACCTCCTCTGATGCGGACCCGCCCGCCCCCACGTAGGAGGCTTCTCGCACTGATTTGATGTGTGACCCAACAATCCAGGATCACCCCACCCCCAGTGAGAACCCCAAATAGTCACATCGGCGAAGCCCCTCCTGCAAGGTGACGTCACACATTTCCAGGTTGGGGGCAGCGGGACGTGGCGTCTTCCAGAGGCCGGGACCCCATCTGGCCCAAGCCCCGGCCAGCTCCTCAGGTGCAGCTTCTACAGCCCCTCGGGCCTTGGGCTGACCCCCCCGGACAGAAGCCTATCTGTGTGGCTCCGAGCAGTGTGCCACCCCCGCCGCCCGGCCCTCAGTCTCCCGTGTGTGCAGGGGCATGGGCTTCCAGGTCTGCGTCCTGCCGCAAGACCGCTCGGCACACAGGCTGACCAGGGAGGGCCGGGCCGGTCTCTCACAGCCCAGAAGTGAGGACAGCTGTGTCCAGAGAGAAGCCGCTCACCCAGGACCCAGTCATGAACGATGAAGAAGTCCCTCGGCTTATGTGTTCTAATTGAATCAGCACAGATTTAACTCGGGTGTGACATTCAGAACATGACCCATAACAACACCCACCAGTACTGCTCTACGGGGCCTCCCAGAGGAAAGATGCCCTTGGGGGTCCAGGTAAGGGCCACCTGGCTGGGGCTGTTAGCCGGAGGCCGGGAAGGGCTGGCGGGAAGCATGTGAGGAAGGGTCTACGACAGGCCAGAGGATGTCACCTTCCCACCTGGACGTCCCGAAGCAGAGGACGGGGTGTAGGGATAGTGACCAAGCCAGCCACGGGTCTGAGGCTCAGTGTTCTTGGCTCCAAGACGCATGTGCCCCTCAGTATGGTTCTGAGACGGGTTGAAGGCAAACCCCTCGTGCTGCTCGGCCAGCAACAACCTCCAGCGACAAGTGTCCACTAGACCTCCTGACCTCTGTCTGACCAGCCTTCGCCCAACTCCAGAAACACTCTTACTGGTTCCCACTCTGCTAGTGACGAAAAAGCCCTCCTAATCAAGACTCCTCACTGATCCCGTGTTGTGGAAATTTGCCATACATTCTTCAACAATAAAAATGAAAACGGGATGTCTGCTTTGCAGCACTTACCAGCCCAGGGAAGGAGACGTGGTGGACTCTGACTCTGTTTTCCAGCCACCCTGGGGAACGGAGATGCTGTCAATGTGAGCGTGAGGAGCTGTGGGGACAGAAGATACAGAGCCGTGAGAGTCTAATAGATGTTATTTTTGGAATTGGATTTGGGGGCAGCAGCTAGAACCATCACTGCTGGGGCTGTGTAGGTCACACCTGCGCTAGGACACCCGGGGCCCCAGTGTCAGAAGCAGCAGCTTCCAAGGGCCAGGTCCTCCCCCTTCCTGGCATGGAGGATTTCCTCTGAGAACACCTCCGTCCTCACACGAGGGTCCATGTCCACACAGGACGGAAGAGAAAGGCTGACACAGAGAGGGACACGTGGGAGTGCGGCAGACGTTCAACCCGTCGACCAAACGTGGCACGCAGCCACCAGGTAAGCCTGCGAGTGGTGCCAGGAAGGTGCTGGCAGACGTCCTGGCAGAGAGGGTCGGAGAGACCACCTCCCCTGCGGACGCAGGGCGTGGGCAGGAGGCCAGGATCACCTGTTTACCAGACTTCCAACTTCTGAGGGCTGGTTACGTTCTGTCTTGTCCATCCCTCTATGCCCCATGCAGGGGAACGTGCCCAGCAGACAGCAGGACCTCACAACACGCTAGTTGGCTGAAGGAACAATGAATGAGTTCCCAAGCACACGGCGCTGAACCAGCTCAGAGCTGAGCCCTCGGGACTCCAGTGCACTCTGGTGGGGGATCACCCAAGCCAGGCTGCCTCGAGGACCCCCCCCAACCAGCTGGCCTCCACGCAGACTCCTCTGGATTCTCTGGGCCTCCTTTACTCAGCCCTGCCTGCTGGCCGGCTGGCCATGGGGTGGGACCCAACCCAATACAGGGGCTCCTGGGGTTCCCCGGACGGCTCCCTCCCAGCCCTGCAGCCTTTTGGCCACCAAGCCCTCCTCATTCCACCTTCCATCCCCCTTCTGCCTTACAGCTAGCTCCCCACGTCTCGGCCGGCCCTGCGTCCGGCCCCACGAACTGGCCCTCCGGCCGCCGGGCCCCACCCGCCTCTGCTGCACTAACAAGCAAGCTACATTTCAGAGCCTGGTGGCACCATCACTGTCACCCGAGGCAACCACAGCACGGCCACTCTCCCGCCACAGGTCCAGCGTCCAGGGAGGGAAAGTCCCGTCTGGGACACAGCGTTTCCACAGCAGAAACAGATGCCAAGCCAGTGGTGGAAAAACTCAGTGCCTCCGGGATGGTTCCATAGCTGGTCCCCAAATGTGTGATGCCCCTCCCTCGAGAGGGGGTTAACCGTCCCGCTGAAGGTGAGCGGGACTCCTGGCCCGCGGCAGCCAGCAAATGTCTGTCCGGGTTTCCTGGAACCCCTGGGCTGTGGCTGCAGGGCCCCCGGGCGGCGTGCTGGCCTCCACCTGTGCCCAGAGGGCTCTGCCTCTACCGTCTGGGTGACCTGGACTTCCACCATGGGAGAACGGGGTGCAGGGCATTGTCTGAACCCTACACCAGCAACCGGCGCAGAAATGTGTGCAGAGAGGCAGGACAGCAGGCCTGCGGCGAGGCTGGGACATACTGCTCACCCCCAAGTAGACTGCAGCCTGGGAGTGGAAGACTAGGATCTAAGTGATGCCCGTGTCCTCAGAAGAGGGGGGCTCCCCAACGACCCATCCAGTCTCCCCTCACAGCACCCCTTCCCCTGCCTCTCACCTCGGGACACACCGTCAACCTGCCAGGTCACGCAGGGAGACTTATCACAAACCCATGTCGATGGCAGCACACCTTCCCTGTAAAACAGGCTGTGGCTCCCGGTTCCAGTCGCCCGCTGCCGCTCCAGTATCTGGGGGCTCGGAACCACAGGCTCAGGTCAATTCCCATAAGTGTGGGCTGACGAGGCGGGGACACATGCACAGCAGACCTCAGCTGGCTGGCGGGGGTCGGGAGCACTCCTACATGCTGGGTAGACGTCCAGCAGGCTCGGCCTGCTGTCTGTCCTCCCCGGGGGCCTCTCTTTGCAGGGGGCCCCTCGCCCCGGCAACATGGCTCAGGATTGCAGGGAAGTGGGAGCATGGAATGGACCCTCAGGGGCCAGCCCTGAACAACATGGTGTCGCTTCTGGCACATTCTGCGCATCCAAAAAGACCGCAGGGCAGCCGAGTGCTACAGGAGGGGATGAGATCCGATCTCGGGCAGGAGGAGCAGCGTGTGCCTTTGTGGAGGGGGACTCGCTGGGGTCCACGCTGGGATGCTGCATCCCATCACAGGCTGAGAACAGGGCGCTCGGTATCCACACACTACAGAGATGCCTTGGGTCATCTCGGGAGGCTCTGCACAGGGTTGACCCCAAAGTCACACACTCCAGAGGTCTGCCCAGGGAGACATGGGATGCTGAGATGAGGTCCCATGGGGCTGTCCGGAGCTCTGTGGTGCCTTCCCTCTCCTCCCCCCAGGGGAAAGAGGATTCCTCCCTGGTCATAAGCCCAAGGCAGCCTTCCAGACCGACATGGACTGAGCGGACTTGACCATGCGGGCTGTGGCACGTGCACCCCACTGACAGCACACAAGCCTCCCAGGACCACCAAAGGGTGAGCAGGAACGTCTGCTGGTCAGAGGCCAGCTCTGGGGTGGGTGGGAATGGATCCCATCAGAGTCTGCAGAGTGCACAGCGGGAAGCCAGGGCTGAGGGGCACCTGGGAAGGAAGGACCACCCACCCACGCCAGGGTGCTGCCATCAGAGTCCCCAAGAATCCTCGAAGCATCCCAGAGAGAGAGGACCAACTTGGACGCAGCCCACCCCGAACCCCAGCCCCCGGGGGCTGCCCTCCCTCAGTTCCCCTAGTGGTGGAGAGGGGGCGTCCTTGGCCCCTGTTGCCCACGCGGCTGCCGCAGCCCACGGGATACCTGGCTGAAAGGGGGATGGAGACGAGGTCGTTTGGAGCAGTGCAAGAGAATAAGACTGGATGACCCAGAGCACCAACTCTTACGGACGGGGGATGGGGCAGCTCACTACCAGCAAGAGCCGTGGAAGGTCCGCCAGAGACCCACCTTGGACGACACTTCCTCAGGACCAGGGAGCTGCGGGCAGAGCCGTCAGCGCACCGGGCGCACGCATTTCCGGTCTCTCCCGGCCCCGGTGGCGTGGGTTCTGGAGACTCTGGAGCACGTCTGTCCCGCAGGCCGCAGGATCTAACCCCAGCTCTGCCGCCGTAAGCCACGCGATGGGAAGCGAAGTGCGCGGGAGGCGAAGTGCGGGGGAGGCGAAGTGCGCAGCCGCCCGTGGCACCCACCAACGCGGGCTCGCCAGGGAGTCATGAGGTGACCCCCAACGGGCTGAGCTGTAAGGGGTGGGGTGTTCACAGCCGAGCTCTCTCAGCGCCTCTGCAGCCGGCTGGGGGAGCAGGCGGCGGAGGCACAAGCCGGCCGAGCGCCTCAGAGACAACCGGCTCCGCAGCTTGCCACGCTCCCTGTGAACGCCTAGCGGAAGTGGCCGGCGTACTCCCGGGACTTCCTGCGTACTTCCGCCACTTCCGGCTGCGGCCATCCCACGCTGCTGGTGGGCATGGAATCCTTCCGCCACTTCCGGCTGCGGCCATCCCACGCTGCTGGCGGGCATGGGATCCTTCCGCCACTTCCGGCTGCGGCCATCCCACCCTGCTGGCGGGCATGGGTTACTTCCTGCACCTCAGGCCGTGGCCCTCGGATGCTCACAGCGGCCCGTGGACACTCGGGGCACTTCCAGCCGCGACGGGAAGACGGGCTGCTGCTGTGGTCCCGCCCTCTTCCTAGGAGGAAGGAAAGACGACGGAAGCCGAGTGGCCCCGGCCCTCAGGCTCTGGAAGGGTTCGGGCAGGGCGGGCAGGGCGGCACCTCCGAGCATCCCCAGGCTCCTTGCCCGGCCCCCGCCCCGCCCGCATCAGCTGCAGGAGCCGCCCTTCCACACACTCAGGGACAAAGGACACGGGGCTGGACAGTCAGAGGCGGGCAGCGGTTCTGAGCTGCATCGCGACTCCCGGCAGCACCCAGGCTCCAAGACTTCTCAGTACAGTGGCCCTCACCGCTGGGAACGGGCTGCGGAACAGATCCGGGCCGCTGCAGTGGGATTGGCCCTAATGGGGCGACCGCATCTCCAGGCTGCACCATCCCGGGACCGACGCCGGATGCACAGCTCACAGGGATTCCGGAGCGAGGGGCGCTCACAGGGTGCGCCCCACTCCGGCGCTTGGCTGCTTCTGACGCGCCTCACCCCAGCGCCGCTGGTCCGCCGCGTGCCTGTCTGCTGTTGGCGCCTGCCCGTGCGCAGTCGCTGGAGGCAGGGCTTGTCCACAGGCGGCAACTGGGGTTTACTTTCAGACGACCCACTGCTGGGTTGAATGGCCCAAGGCTGCAGGCCAAGGAAGATGCCTAGGACCCTCAAGCCCTGAGTCCTTCTGCGTGGAGGAGGGGCAAGAGGCAGGTCTCTGTGCAGGGCGCATGTGCCTCCACCGACTTCTTCCAGCCAGCGACTAGCAGTGGGCAGCCCACCCTGCAAGCATCTCTGCAAGGGAATCGGGCTGCTTGACTGCCCCTGGCAAAACTGAGCGGCAGGGCCTCACCACCCAGACTTCACAGCTCTCGCGGCTTGCAGAACGCTCCTCCCTGGGAACCTCCAGTCGAGCCACGTCTGGCCTCTCGGTGTCCAGGAGGGTCTGGCACCTAGGAGCAGCTCCATACTGCATGGTGCCCTCGGGTGCGAGAGCGTGGCCCTGGTCTCCCCAGCTGCGTTACGGGCCTCCCAGCTCCTGGAGAGCCCGGAAACTAGGGCCAGAATTACAGGACGAGTGTCCTCTAAAACCACACGTGGCCATGGACACTCCAAGCTGTGTCGGGGAGGCTCTGTAACCAGAGCGGGATCAGGGCAGCACCGGTTGGCTACCCCAAGGCAGGAGGGGCCCTGGCACAGACAGAATCGGCCACGCTGTCCTCCCTGCCAACAGATGGCTGGGAAGAGGATTCAAAATCAATCCTTCCCATTACGTATATGAACTTGCCGGTCTTTTAACGACAGAAACGGCATACGCGGAAATCAAGGCACCACAGAGCACAGAGAGAAGGGCATCTCCCTGCCTGCCAGCAGCACCCAGCAGCCCAGTCACGGTCCGAGGGCGTCGGCCAGCAGCGTGCCATGTCCCTTCCACCTCCTGTGTGCCTGTGGCACGCACACACTTTGCCCCTGTGCGCCTGTCCGCTGAAGACGTCGTGTGCTTGAGAAGCTAAACTCTCTTCTGACCGATGTCTTTCTAGGTCAGAAGAAACAGGTGTGACCTGTTCTCTTCAATGACTGCCTGCTACGCCGTCCACGTACACCTCACACTGTTGAACTGTGGTCCTCCTCGTAAATGTTTTGGTCAGGATCGGCCAGAGAAACAGAACCAATAGGATGTGTACAGAGATGGAATGTTATTTCCAGTGATGGGCTCATGGACGGTGAGGCTGGCAAGCGTGCATTGTGGCAAGTGAGGCCGCAGGCGGTAGGCCCAAGGGAGTGTCTCAGCTTCATCCTGAACGCAGTCTGGGAGCAGAATTCCACCCTCCTAGGAGGGCCTTCAACTGATGGGACAAGGCCCACCCACACCATGGAAAATAATCCTTCTTTCATAGTCTGCTGATTTAAGTCTTAGTCTCATCTCTCTCTCTCTCACAGACACACACACACACACACACACATCTCCACAGAAACATCCAGAATCACGTCTGGCTGAGTACCGGGGTACCGGGCCCTAGCAAGTTTGACATAGAAGATTAACCATCACAGCAGACATTGTTAACTATCAAACTCCAGACGACTGGAAGATTTCCATCCACGTAATTTTCCTGAATCTTCACAATAACCCCTGAGATACGCAGAACCGCCCTTTGCACCATGGCAAAGCGATGCTCAGAATTCAGGTTTGCCTCACGACGTGTTCTGAGCATTCCATGAGTTCAACATCAGCTGTGCTCTCAGGATGAATGCAGACAACGTGCCTGGCAGAGAATAAACGTCTGACAGAGACAGAGACCCCTCCTGTTGCCAGTGGGCGGGGATGCCTGGGCAACCCCTGCTCTAAGCAAGGGAGCACTCCGACCGCACGTGCGTGGGTGCAGCCAGTGCGCAAATACTTACAAACCGCAACTGGTGCCCGCAAGCTGGGAGCCTCCTTAATTAAGAAGCAGCCTGGACCACCACCTGGCAGTGTGTTTCCATTTCCTGGCCTAAAAGATGGTGTTGCCACATTGGCACTTTGCAGAAGAGATCTGAGAAACATAGCGCTCTCCGAAGCCCACGCTCGAGACCCACTGGGGAGAACACCTGGCCATCTGCCACGGCCCAGAACTGAGCATGCACCGACAGCCCCAGTGCAGGAGGAGCCGGGGACTGCATGTACGTCGTGCTTCCGAGGGCAGTGGGGGAGACCGAGGAGCTCTGTGCTGGGCGTGTTCTCCTCGCCGACCCGAGCCAGGGCCCCGGGCCAGCTCTGGACAGCAGGACATGGGCCTCATGGCATGTTCCTCTGGTGGCACTCTGATCCTGCACTCCCCGCAATGGACTCGCTTCAGGGGCACAGGGTGTGGAGAAGTTGCTGCCATCGGCTCACGCTTGTTCCATTCCATACACCTGGGGCTGGAGGGTGACGCCGGGGACCTCAGAAATGGCACACTGCTCTGCTGTCCGCCACCCCCACTGCACAGACACACACACACACACACCATTTACGTGTGAGAACCGGGGTCATTGCCGGGACTGCTGACGTGCAGTTTCTCTCTGGGTTTCTAAGGTGGAGACAATAGGTGTGAGCATAGAAAGGAGAGAAATGCAGGCAGGACTGACCCTCACGCCAGCCATCCTCACCCTGATCCGTGTGGGAAGGCCCCCACTGCTGGCAGAGGGCGGTGGAGGGAGCAGGTGACTCTGACCAGCGCAGCTGAGCACTGGCCTGCCTCAGGGTCTGGAGAGGGAGTGATGAAGAAGAGGAAGGTCCGGGTTGGGACCTGCAAGCGTGGGGAGGCCAGGTTCTCAGGGGTGTGGACGGCAGGCATGCACACTTCAGGGTCCCCAAGTCAGGGACTTGGGCCGAGAGTGGGCCAGCGGTCCCAGTAAGTGGACAGGTGAAGGGATGAAATCACTCACTGGGCACTTGGAGTCAGAAAATAAATCCAGCTGCAGAAATCAGGAGCATCACACTCCCCCCCAGTCAGCTCTGTGACCACTGAGATCCCATGCCCTGTACACAAACGCCAAGTGCAGGGCTCTTCGGGACTTTGGTCTCCGGAGCACGGCGCACAGCCCTTGACTGCTGGCTGGGAAAGATAGCCGCCGACTTTAGCACTGTCGTAAGCGTGGGGCTGTCACGGCCGGGATTTCTGGACTGGACGTGTTAGGGCCACCTGTAGGGTAACCTTAGCACATATCCTTTCTTGTCACGGGAGGGATTACATCCACCCAGGCCCCCTGTGGTATCAAAGTCTGGGTTCCCCCAGAAGTAGATTTCAAGATCGAGGTTTGAGCATGGGTGGTTCCCTGGGTGGTTATTATCTGGGCCCTGTGGGGAGTTGGGAAGGGAAGGAGGCCGGTACCAGGGGCCTTCATGAGCAGGATGCCCCTGTGGGCAGCGGGTCTGGAGCGCTCCCATCACCACCACCCGAGTGAGGAAACTGAGCTCCTTGTTTGCCCGCTGCTCTCTGTCATGGGCCAAGGGCTCCTACTGGAGGCCCGGACCCCCCAGTGCTGCTGAGCTTGGTCCGAGCATGGGGTGGGTGCCGGCCACACAGAGATGCTATGCTCAGCATGTGTGCATCTGGTCTCACCTGTGAGACCCACCTGTGTGTGTGTGTGTCTGTGTCTGTGTCTGTGTCTGTGTGTGAGTTTATCCCACATCTTCTTTATCCATTCAACTGTCATTGGACATCTGATCTCTTTCCATAGTTTGGCTGTTGTGGACATTCCTGCTATAAACATTATAAACATTGGGGTTCAGGTGCCCCTTCAGATCACTACATTTGTATCTTTGGGGTAAATACCCAGTAGTGCAATTGCTGTCTGGTAGGTTAGCTCTATTTTCAACTTTTTGAAGAACCTCCATATGATTTTCCAGAGTGGCTGCTCCAGCTTGCATTCCCACCAAGAGTGGAGGAAGATTCCCCTTTCTCTCCATCCTCTCCAACATCTGTCCTTCCCTGACTGGTTAATTGTAGCCCTTCTTCCTGGTGTGAGGTGGTCAGCTCATTGTGGTTTTGATTTGTATTTCCCTGATCCTGAGTGATGTATAGCATTTTTTTTTTCCATATGTCTGTTGGCTATCTGGCTGTCATATTTGGCGAAATGTTTGTTGGTGTCTTCTGCCCATTTTTTGATTGGATTATTCTTTGGGTGTTGAGTTTGACACGTTCTTTATAAATTTTGGATACTAGCCCTTTATTTGATTTTTCATTTGCACACATCTTCTCCCATTCTGTCCCATTGTCTTTTGGTTTTGTCAGCGGTTTCCTTTATTGTGCAAAAGCTTTTTTATCTGGATGAAGTCCCAATGGTTCAGGTTTGCCTTTCCTTTCCTGCCTTTGGAGACGTGTCTAGCAAGAAGTTGCTGCAGCCAAGGTCACCGAGGTTGCTGCCTGTGTTCTGCTCCAGGATTTGGATGGATTCCTGTCTCCCATTTAGGGCTTTCATGCATTTTGAGTCTATTTTTGTGTCTGCTGAAAGGAAATGGTCCAGTTTCATTCTTCTGCATGTGGCTGTCCAGTTTTTCCAACACCATATGTTGGAGAGACTATCTTTCTTTCCATTGGATAATCTTTCCTGCTTTGTTGAAGATTAGTTGACCTATTTATTATTTTCTTTTAATATTTTATTTATGTATTAGAGAGAACATGAGTGGTGGGAGGGAGAAGCAGAATTCCCGCTGAGCAGGGAGCCCAACTCAGGGCACAATCCCAGGACCCTGGGATCATGACCTGAGCAGAAGGCAGATGCCTAACAGACTGGGCCACCCAGGTGCCCCACTGTTATATTTTTTGAATAGTTTCTCTATCCACAAAGGGTGTCCAATGGACTGAGGACCACAAAGGAAGGATGGGTTTTTGTCCACAGATATTTCTAAATCGTACTCGTGAGACCGGCAGCACTCACACTGGCTGAGAGGAGCACAGGCAGGGTGCCCCTGGTGAAATTTTCAACTTCACTCTGGAGCCCAGAACCGGCCCAGCGTGGGCCTGGAGGTGCCTGGGAGAGCCCATCCTTCACCTGATGGATATCCCTGGCCCAGAGTCCAGTGGACAAATGTTCCAAGGCTCTGTCTGTGGCTGGGGTTGTATCTTTACAGCTGGTGCAGGCTGGCGAGCTCAAGACACATGAGCAGTTAATGGACGAAGATACAGATGATTCTGGCTTTGTTATCTTGTGAAATCCATGTCAGCTTGCATTTAGCTGGTATAAACTATACTTCTTTGGCTGGTTTTAAAATTTCGTATGTATTACCTGAAAATTGCTTTTCTTTTTTTCAAACACTTAAGACTTTTAGGAAAATATACCTATGTTATGTTGTATCTTGATTTTATACAGTAATCTTCCATTAAAAATATTTGAAAATGATAGAATAGTAATTAGTGATGCCTGCACTGTGCCTAAATTTCATCTAATTCCTCTCAAAAACTAAAACAATGTCTTTGCTCTTAAGAGTGGAATGAGGCTTCAGATGTCATCAAAGAAACATACACGTTGTTTTTAAATTTTTTAGGTTAATTTTACTATGGTAGATTACTCCTTTCTGTTAAAGAGATTAACTGAAGTTTTTGGTACTTGTTTTTTTCCCCAATATATAAGGCCAGTATACAAAAAACAAACAAACAAACACCCCCCCCCACACACACACACACTAAAATAAAACCCCAAGATCTTGGAACTGATAGAGATCTTAGGGAAAGTACCAGTGACACAACACTCTGCCCACAGACCCAGGCTGAGTTCTTCATAAGGGATTGATTTCCCTGAGCCACGAATTCCATCCACTTTCACATGGAATATAGAGGAGACAGTTAGAACAGATGGAGGAGGCAGGCTTTGAGGGTAAACAGAGAATCCAGTGGTAAACAGAGAATCCATTCTCAGTTGTGTGTGCATGATGTGAATGCCAATGATCATTCGTCTGATTTACAGAATATTCACTTGACTAGAAAGGAGAGTCTGAGATAACTAGAGGAATATTGGAGCTATTATATACTCGATGCCAAAATAAAATAGCAATGAGAAAAGAACACAATAGGTTCAAGGCCTTTGGGAAACCATTGTGTTCATCAGATTTCATCT
>NW_022631211.1:0-24192 GCF_010015895.1 Lontra canadensis | reverse complement strand
GGGGCACGGCCTGCTCAAGGAGGTGCCCATAGAGCAGTCGGGTAAGGCCAGATGCTGAGGATATCGAACTAGGCTCACAGCGCTCTCCTTCAGCTGCCAAGTAGGGCAGAAGGCCTAGAGCACAATGTGGGGCCTGTTGCCAGGACACAGCTTTGGAACCTGGAACCTTAGGAATGAGTGCACGTGCAGGAACCCCTGTGCACGCGCACAGCTTCTGTTGGGCCGCCGCCCAGTGCATGAATCAGGCCTGCAGAGGTGCTGTGGAGGGGTTGACTCCTTCGTTCCCCCCCTCAGGGGGTTCACAGATCTCTCGGGCTTGAAGCCTGAGCTGAGGGAGAGGAACGGGGGTGTAGTGGGTGCCAGCCATCTCCCCTGGCTGGGCCCGAAGCACTAAGGGACAAGAGCTGGTCCCATAGTCGCGCCCCTGCGGACCCGTCAGGCAGGCATTGCAGGGCTGCACGCATCCTCTCTTCCCTCGGCAAGTGCCCGCAGTGCCTTCTTCTCTGGGTGTCAGGCCCTTGGTTCTGGGGGACATCCTGGACAGTGGGCTCACAGTGTTGTGAGACTCTGGCCTCTAGGAGACGCTCTGAAGACCCTTAGGCTTCTTTCCCCATTTTGATTAATCCAGCAACAGAGTGAAGGTGCAAGTGGGCATTCTGTCTTGCCTTTTGTCCACCATTTTTGATCCAGCGCCCTTGGCCTGCCCTTGCCATGCTCCTCGTGTACACTTGGCACACCCACGTCTGGGGTTACACCTACAGCTGAGTCTCTCCTTTACTCTCCCTGAAGATCCCACGAGCTGGATTGCATTCACAGAACTTTCCTTACTTTCTGACAGCACCCGGTGTGGAGTGTCCTTGGACAGTCCCCACAAGCACCCACTGAAACCCAAAGGGCAGTCGTTTCTGTAACACCCTCTCACGGAGGCCCCAGCGGTCCCCTGGCCCGTGTGGGTCCACACAGCAACGGCTGGTAAGCCCCCGGTGAGCTACAGCTGCGATCCTGGTGGTCTCTGGGCTTTTCTCTCTTGCTGCTGCTGCCGCTCAGCACCGGATTCTCACCACTGACTGCGGCAACTGCCGTGCCAAGTTCTTCATGTCTGTTCATCCCTATCCAGTCCTCAGAGGCACGTTAAGAAGGAGGGAGTCTTCTCTTCCCTGTCCCGTAGTTGGGGACGCTGAGACACGCAGATGGTTCACGGCCTGTCCCAGGTCACCCAGCTGGTAGGCCGGTGGCAGCCTGAGCCCACGCTGAGAGCTGGGTCCTCGAGGCTTGCAGGCCCGGCTAGAACTCAGGCCCTGACCTGCCCTCATCCGTACAGGTCTTAGAGCTTGCTGGACAAGGGTGGTAGGGGGAGACGGTGCTGAGCGGTCCCCACACTGGGCCTGGGGCCTGAGCGGGGCCCGTTCCCTGTACCCTGGCCCTGACCCCGACAGCTACATTGTAGTGTGGCCCACAGGCCGGGTGGACCCCTGTCCCCCACAGGCCCCCTTTTGCCACTCTGCCAGGAAGCACGGCTTGGGCTTTAAGGATGCTGGCCTGAGCATGCAAGAAAGGCGGCCTGGGGGCTGAGAGATGACGCTGACTGCCCTGGACACAGTGGCAGGTACTTGGGAAAGATGGGGCAGCAAGCAGACAGAGAAGCAGAGAAGGGGCCGCACTGCAGGAGGAGGTGGGAGGGGAGAGGAACAGAGGCGACTGACAACACGCACACGCACACGCACACGCACACGCACGCACACGCACACACAGAGACACAGGGCAGGTAGAAAGAGGGGAGGAGCAGCGACCCAGGGATACAGTGAAGCCATGTGACCCTGCCCTTCCTCCTGGCTGCACGTCAGGTCCGCAGTGGGCAGGTCACCCCCCCTGTGTCCTAGTCAGTCTCTTCCTCATCGGCACAGCCGTTTGTTGGGACCCTGTTCCTGCTTGCACGAGTGGGTGGCATCTACCGTCCCCTGTGTCCAGGGCTGGCCTAGTACCAGAGCTTTCATCTGCTCAGGGCCCAGCCCACACCAGGGGCACACAGAGAAACTTCAAGCAATGACTGCTCCCAAGGCCACAGACATGCTGCTGGGGGCTCGGGAGGCTGAAAACTTGGCCTGGGAAGAGAATTTCTTTCCCTGGTGCTTTGCTGCTGAAATGATTCCCCCCAGGCCAGGAGCCAGCTGTGTTCTTGAATAGTCTGTGGCCATGGAGTAGCAGGACAACCCCCCACCCCATATGGGAAGCCTGGGAGGTGGGTTTCTGAAATCCTGAACTGTAATCCCATCGGTAATAGTCCAACAGTTTGCTTTGACCAAAGATCCTGTGTTTGAACATGCTTTCCAATGGTTCAGTAATGGGAGTCCCAACATAACATGGCTCACATATTTTTATATGTGGATATAGATTTTTATCTATCCATAGGGAAAAATGACAAAATTCTTTGTTTTTGGAGGTTATTTCTCATACCTGAATTCATCTCTACACCCAGGGTGGGACTCAAACTCACAACCCTGAGACCAAGCTTCACACACTCCACTGAATGAGCCATCTGGGCAGCTCGTCTTTTTAGAGGTTATTTCTAAAATTCTGCCTTAAAATTTTTTAAAGATTTTTTTTACTTATTTGTCAGAGAGAGCTGGAGAGCACAAGCAGTGGGGAGGAGTTGCAGCAGAGGGAGAAGCAGACTCCCCTTTGAGCAGGGAAACCGATGCGGGCCTCCATTCCAGGACCCTGGCATCATGACCTGAGGAAAGGCAGATGCTTAACACACTGAACCAGTCGGGTGTCCTGAAAATTCTGCTTTGAAATGTAACCTGGACAATTATCAATTTATTTATTTTATTAATAGTTTTATTATTATTATTATTAATTTTTAATATTTTATTTTTAAAGTAAATTTATTTTCTTTTATTAATTTTATTTTTTAATTAATTTATTTTATAATTCATTTTTATTATTTATTTAATTAAGATTTATTTATTTAAGATTTATTTATTATTTATTTATTTATCATTTATTTATTATTTATTTATTTAAGATTTTTGAAATTTATTTAACACAGAGAGAGATATATGTCACAAGTAGGCAGAGAGGCAGGCAGAGGGATACGGGGAAGCAGGCTCCCTGCTGAGCAGACAGCCCAATGTTGGGCTCAATCCCAGGATCCTGGGATCACGACCTGAGCGGAAGGCAGAAGATTAACCCACTGAGCCACTCAGGTGCCCTAGATTCATTAACAAGTTACCTTACAATAAAAAGGTCACCTTTTAGAGTGCAGTCTGGAGGATACTTTGATTTTTCGGTGGGGGGAGCTGTTGGGGGCCTTGGAAAATGACAGGGTCCTTATGGAGCTCAGTCTGATGTTGCTGTACCAGTTAACAATGGACAGGGTCCGATCGTAGTACATAATGTTACCTCTATTATTACCTGTGACAATATAGCTGAAATGGAAAAAAAATCTGTTTGGGAATGAACAGTAGTAAGTACTGTCTCCTGAACAGCTCATTTTGTGTCCGGCTCTGGATTCCAGCTGTTGTACAAATTTCACTTTAATACTGTCCTACGAGGCTGATTTTATAGGTGCTCCACTTTACATCTGGGAAACTAAGGCTCAGAGAAGTTGAGAAATTTGCTCAAGGCCTGGGGTGGCCAGATTTAGCAAATAAAAAATGAAGAATGCCCAACGAAATTTGAATTTCAGTGAAACAAGCAGTAATCTTTCAGTAGAAGTATGTCCCAAATACCACTGGGGACCGACTTACACACGGCAGCCCCATCAGGCCCCGTGGCTAGACTGTGCAGGGACCCAGGGGTAGCTAATGCAAAGCACACACTCTCTCTTGCTCTCCTCTCCCCGCCCTCTCCCATAAGAGCCACGTGCAGTGGCAGTGGGCGTTGATTGACATTCTCTGCCACGAGACCACAGAGGACACCAGAGTCCTTCCACCAGCCCTCTGAAATCACACAGCTTGGCAAAAGCAAACAATCCACTTTACAGGAGGGCACTGCTCTCAGAGCCATATAAAACCCTGTCCAGTGGTCACAGCCAAAGGCAGTGTCCTGTGACATAATGGCTTTTATTTCCCAGTTCTCAGATCCATCCCAAATGGTCTTTTTTTAAAGCTTCTGGCATAAGTCTAATCATGGTGGGGGGGGCATGATGGGGGCATGGTGGGGGATGAATTTCCTCTTATAGATGCAAAGTGATTAAATGCAGTTTCTGATTAATAAGCGAGGCAGGTGGACCGAGTAATTGGCAAGAACATCTTTCACTGCCCTCTGCTGGAAAGAAATGGCAAAACAGGCCAAGTGTTTTCAAGATCCTTGGTGGGCTCCCTGGTCCTGGCTGGGTTTTATTTACCATGGAGAGAGGGGAATCCAGGCCTGGCATTCACTGGGCCCTAGCCCCCCAATTAATTAAAGGCTGATTCATCATCAGCTGCAATTCTTCTACTGTATTTTCCACACCCCTGAGTGAGGACAATTTGCATTTCTCTTTGACATGCCAGGACCTCACTGCTCTCTGTATTAAAAGAAATGAAAAAAAAGCAGGGCTTTTGGAAAGCAGATGGCACAGTGACTCCAAACACATGCGCATGGTCTCTGTCATGAGGCAGAATCCTCCGTCCCTGTCGGGAACTTCTCAAGCATACTGAGCTTCATCTAGAGCTCCCCTGTGCCAAACAAGGTGCTAGAGTTTTACATGGCTTGTCTCACAAAAATTCTCATAAAATCACTCTGAGGGAGAGTGTAGTCATGCCCATTTTGCACGTGGAAAAAATGGAGGCTCTGCCAAGTTAAGTCCCTTGCCCCGAGTCATTCAGCAAGGAAGGGACACATCTGGAATGTGAACCCCTTTCCATCTGAGACTAAGGCCTTTAATGACCCTCTCTGAGCCCCCACAGCCTCTCCAGTCAGCAAACTTTATAAAATTCTGTTGCATTTCATCTTTTCATAATGGGTAAGTGTTGTTTTCTAATCAGAAGAAACAATATAGTTATTTATGTCATTTCCTTAAAACTAAAGTACATAATATTTAGGGTTAAAATGACTCTAATTAGTGTGGAAGGAAAAAAACAAATTTTTCTTTCACCAACACAAAGGGGTTCTTTAAAAGTAATACATGGCCATGATTTAAAAGAAAAAAAAAAAGGCAAACCAGGGAGGAGTCAAGATGGCGGAGAAGTAGCAGGCTGAGACAACATCAGATAGCAGGAGATCAGCAAGATAGCTTATCAATCCATCTCAAACACCTACAAATCCAACAGGAGACCGAAGAGAAGAAGAGCAGCAATTCTAGAAACAAAATCAACCACTTTCTGAAAGGTAGGACCAGTGGAGAAGTGAATCCAAAGTGACGGGAAGATAGACCACAGGGGGAGGGGCCGGCTCCTGGCAAGAGGCAGAGCAATGGAGCACAAAATCAGAACTTTTAAAAGTCTGCTCCACTGAGTGACATCGCTCCAGAGGCTAAGCCGGGGTGAAGCCCATGCCAGGAGAGCATGGCCTCAGGTCCCTCAGGCTCACAGAAGGATCGCGGCTGTCTGAGTGTTGCAGAGCTCATAGGTATTAGAGTGGGGAAGCCGGCTACAGAGAAGGAATCGAGGAGCGAGCTCTCAACTCAGGATTACCTTATCGTGATCTGTGGCACAGGCCACTGCTCTGTGAGCAGGGACCCCACAAGATTCAGGGAGACCACCCTGGAAAAACTCAGGGATCGGTGGGGTTCGGAGACTCCAGGCAGGGCTGTGTGCCAGAGACAGAGAAGCTTGGTCACAGATTGGAGGCCAGGGAGAGGGGAGTGATTGAGCGCATTTCTCCAAGGGCGCACTGAAGAGTAGGGCCCCAAGCTCTCGGCTCCTCTGAGCCAGAGATTGGGAGGCCGCCATTTTCATTCCTGACCTCTGGAACTCTATGGAAAGCGTTCAGGGATAGTGAGCCCGAGCAGATTACTTAGCCTGGCCCCTTGTAAGGGCAGTGCATTTCCGCCTTGGGCAAAGACACTTGAGAATCACTATAATATGCCCCTCCCCCAGAAGGTCAACAAGAAATCCAGCCAAGACCAAGTTCACATACCAAGAGAACAGCGGAATTCCAGACGAGGAGAAAGCAAAGCATGGAATTCATGGCTTTCTCCCCATGATTCTTTAGTCTTGCAAAGTTAATAAGTTTTTTTAATTTTATTTTTTTTTCTTCCACTAATTTTTTTTTAACTTTTACCCTTTCCTCTTGTAACGTTTTTAACTAGTTTCTCTTAACAATACCTTTCATAAAAAAATATTTTTTGGAAGCTTCATTATTAAAGTCATATTTTATCCTTCAGTATATCTAACTTTATTTTTTGTTTACACATAGGGTTTTTTCTTCTAAAAAAAATTTTGGATTACAACTTCTTCTAATAGATCAAAATACACCCTAAATCTAGCACAGGGCTTTGTTATAGTCTCCAGCCTGAGCAAATTGTCTCCAATTTCTTTTTCTTTATTCTCCCAACCAATTTATCCTTATCAACTCCTTTTATAGAAATTTAAAAAAAAAATTTTCATCTTTATAATCATATTCCATCCTTCATTGTGTTTACTCTTATATATGTTTTTCATTCTTCAAAATTTTGGGAGGTAGTTTCTTCTAAGAGACCAAATACTCCCAAAATTAAGTGGATGACCCTGTTTTATTCAACAGTCTAATATATTTTTTTCTTTATTTGTTTACTGTTTAAATTTTTTTTCTGAACTTCTTTTTACCCCCTTTCTTCCCCCCATGATTTGGGGTCTCTTCTGATTTGGTTAAAGCACATTTTCCTGGGGTCTTTGCCAACCTTTTAGTATTTTATTCACTCCTTCATATATTTTTATCTGGATAAAATTACAAGGCGGGAAAAACTCACCACAAAAAAAAGGAACAAGAGGAAGTACCGAAGGCTAGGGACCTAATCAATACAGACATTGGTAATATGTCAGATCTAGAGTTAAGAATGATGATTCCCAAGGTGCTAGCCAGGCTTGAAAAAGACATGGAAGATATTACAGAAATGCTGTCTGGAGAAATAAAAGCCCTTTCTGGAGAAATAAAAGAACTAAAATCTAACCAAGTTGAACTCAAAAACGCTGTTAATGAGGTGCAATAAAAAAAAATGGAGGCTCTCACTGCTAGGATAAATGAGGCAGAAGAAAGAATTAGTGATATAGAAGACCAAATGACAGAGAATAAAGAAGCAACTACTGGATCACGAGGGGAGAAATCGAGAGATAAGTGATACCATAAGACGAAACAACATCAGAATAATTGGGATTCCAGAAGAAGAAGAAAGAGAGGGGGAGCAGAAGGTATATTGGAGAGAATTATTGTAGAGAATTTCCCTAATATGGCAAAGGGAAAAAGCATCAAAATCCAGGAGGTGCAGAGAACTCCCCCCAAAATCCGTAAGAATAGGTCCACACCCTGTCATCTAATAGTAAAATTTACAAGTCTTAGAGACAAAGAGAAAATCCTTAAAGCATCACAAGACAAGAAGTCTGTAACATACAATGGTAAAAACATTAGATTGGCAGCAGACTTATCGACAGAGACCTGGCAGGCCAGAAAGAACTGGCATGATATATTCATAGCACTAAATGACAAAAACATGAAGCCAAGAATCCTATATCCAGCTAGGCTATCATTGAAAATAGAAGGAGAGATAAAAACCTTCCAGGACAAACAAAAACAAAGAATTTGTAAACACCAAACCAGCTCTACAGAAAATATTGAAAGGTGTCCTCTAAGCAATGAGAGAGCCTAAAAATAGTAGACCAGAAAGGAACAGAGACAATATATAGTAATAGTAGCCATAGAGGCAATACAATGGCATTAAATTCATATCTCTCAATAGTTACCTGGAATGTAAATGGGCTAAATGCCCCAATCAAAAGACACAGGGTATCAGAATGGATTAAAAAAAAAAAAAATCAATAGGTTGTCTACGAGAAACTCATTTTAGACCCAAAATCACCTCCAGATTTAAAGTGAGGGGTGGAAAACAATTTACAATGCTAATGTACATCAAAAGAAAGCTGGGGTGGCAATCCTTATATCAGATCAATTAGATTTTAAGCCAAAGACTATAGTAAGAGATGAGGAAGGACACTATATCATACTCAAAGGGTCTGTCCAGGAAGAAGATCTAACAATTTTAAATATCTGATTGATGAACCAGATATGCTCATGGGAGCAGCCAACTATATAAACCAATTAAGAACAAAATCAAAGAAACACATTGACCATAATACAAAAATAGTAGGGGACTTTAACACTCCCCTCACTGAAATGGGCAGATCATCCAAGCAAAAGATCAACAAGGAAATAAAGGCCTTAATGATGCACTGGACCAGATAGATATCACAGATCTATTCAGAACATTCCATCCAAAAGCAACAGAATACACATTCTTCTCTAGTGCACATGGAACATTCTCCAGAATAGATGACATCCTGGGCCATACATCAGGTCTCAACTGGTATCAAAAGATTGGGATCATTCCCTGAATATTTTCAGACCACTGCTCTGAAGCTAGAACTCAGTCACAAGAGGAAATCTGGGAAGAACTCAGATACATGAAGACTAAACAGCATCCTTCTAATGAATGAAAGGGTCAACCAGGAAATTAAAGGAGAATTGAAAAAAACTCATGGAAACAAATGATAATGAAAACACAGTGGTTCAAAATCTGTGTAACACAGCAAAGGCAGTCCTGAGAGGAAAATATATAGTGATACAAGCCTTTCTTAAGAAACAAGAAAGTTCTCCAATGAACAACCTAACCCTACACCTAAAGGAGCTGGAGAAAGAACAGCAGAGAAAGCCTAGACCAATCAGGAGAAGAGAAATCACAAAGATCAGAGCAGAAATCAATGAAATAGAAACCAGAAAAACAATAGAACAAATCAACAAAACTAGGAGCTGGTTCTTTGAAAGAATTAATAAGATTGATAAAACCCTGGCCAGACTTATCAAAAAGAAAAAAGAAAGGACCCAAATAAATGAAATCATGAATGAAAGAGGAGAGATCACAACCAACAACAAAGATATACAAACAATTATAAGAACATATTATGAGCAACTCTATGCCAGCAAATTTGACAATCTGGAAGAAATGGATGCATTCCTAGAGAAATATAAACTACCACAACCAAACCAGAAAGAAATAGTAAACCTGAACAGACCCATAACCAGTAAAGAGATTGAAACAGTCATCAAAAATCTCCAAACAAACAAGAGCCCACGGCCAGACAGCTTCCCAGGGGAATTCTACCAAACATTTAAAGAAGAATTAATTCCTATTTCCTGAAACTGTTCCAAAAAAAACAAAAAAAAGAAATGGAAGGAAAACTTCCAAACTCATTTTATGAGGCCAGCATCACCTTGATCCCAAAACCAGACAAGGATTCCATCAAAAAAGAGAATTACAGACCAGGGCACCTGGGTGGTTCAGTGGGTTAAAGCCTCTGCCTTCGGCTCAGGTCATGATTCCAGGGTCCTGGGATCAAGCCCCACATCAGGCTTTCTGCTCAGCGGGGAGCCTGCTTCCTCCTCTCTCTCTCTATCTGCCTGCTTGTGATCTCTGTCTGTCAAATAAATAAAAGAGAGAGAGAGAGAATTACAGACCAATATTCTTGATGAACAGAGAGATGTGAAAACTCTCACCAAAATACTACCCAATAGGATCCAACAGAACATTAAAAGGATTATTCATCACGACCAAGTGGGATTTATTCCAGGGCTGCAAGGTCGGTTCGAAATCCACAAATCAATCAATGTGATACAATACATTAATAAAAGAAAGAACAAGAACCATATGATACTCTCAATAGATGCTGAAAAGGCATTTGACAAAGTATAGCATCCCTTCCTGATCAAAACTCTTCAAAGTGTAGGGATAGAGGGCACATACCTCAATATCATCAAAGCCATTTATGAAAAACCCACTGCAAATATCATTCTGAATGGAGAAAAACTGAGAGCTTTTCTGCTAAGTTCAGGAACACGGCAGAGATATCCATTATCACCACTGCTATTCAACATAGTACTAGAAGTCCTAGCCTCAGTCATCAGACAACAAAAAGAAATTAAAGGCATCCAAATTGGCAAAGAAGAAGTCAAACTATCACTCTTTGCAGATGATAGGATACTATATGTGGAAAACCCAAAGACTCCACTCCACATCTGCTAGAACTTGTACAGGAATTCAGTAAAGTGTCAGGATATAAAATCAATGCACAGAAATCAGTTACATTTCTTTACACTGACAAGACAGAAGAAAGAGAAATTAAGGAGTCAATCCCATTTACAATTGTACCCAAAACCATAAAATACCTAGGAACAAACTGAACCAAAGAGGCAAGGATCTATACTCAGAAAAATATAAAGAACTCATGAAATAAATCGAGGAAGACACAAAGAAGTGGAAAAATGTTCCATGCTCATGGAGTGGAAGAACAAATATTGTGAAAATGTCTATGCTACCTAAAGCAATCTACACATTTAATGCAATCCCTATCAAAATCCCATCCATTTTTTTTTCAAGGAAATGAAACAAATAATCCTAAAATTTATATGGAAACAGAAAAGACTTCAAATAGCCAGAGGAATATTGAAAAAGAAAGCCAAAGTTGGGGGCAACACCAATACAGATTTCAAGCTCTGTTACAAAGCTGTCATCATCAAGACAGTATGGTACTGGCACAAAAACAGACACATAGATCAATGGAACAGAATAGAGAGCCCAGAAATAGACCCTCAACTCTATGGTCAACTAATCTTTGACAAAGCAGGAAAGAATGTCCAATGGAAAAAAGACAGCCTCTTCAACAAATGGTGTTGGGGAAATGGGACAGCCACATGCAGAAAAATGAAACTGGACCATTTCCTTACACCACACACGAAAATAAACTAAAAATGTATGAAGGACATCAATGTGAGAAAGGAATCCATCAAAATCCTTGAAGAGAACTCAGGCAGCAACCTCTTCGACCTCAGCTGCAGCAACTTCTTCCTAGGAACATCACCAAAGGCAAGGGAAGCAAGGGCAAAAATGAACTATTGGGATTTCATCACAGTCAAAAGCTTTTGCATAGCAAAGGAAACCGTTAACAAAACCAAAAGACAACTGACAGAATGGGAGAAGATATTTGCAAATGACATATCAGATAAAGGCCTAGTATCCAAAATCTATAAAGAGCTTATCAAACTCAACACCCAAAGAACAAATAATCCAATCAAGAAATGGGCAGAGGACATGAACAGACATTTCTGCAAAGAAGACATCCAGATGGCCAACAGACACATGAAAAAGTGTTCCACATCACTCGGCATCAGGGAAATACAAACCAAAATTAACAAGTCAGGAAATGACAGATGCTGGTGAGGATGCAGAGAAAGGGGAACCATCCTACACTGTTGGTGGGAATGCATGCTGGTGCAACCACTCTGGAAAACAGCATGGAGGTTCCTCAAAAAGTTGAAGATAGAGCTACCCTATGACCCAGCAATTGCACTACTGGGTATTTACCCTAAAGATACAAATGTAGTGATCCGAAGGGGCACGTGCACCCAAATGTTTATAGCAGCAATGTCCACAATAGCCAAACTATGGAAAGAACCTAGATGTCCATCAACAGATGAATGGATAAAGAAGATGTGGTGTATATATATACAATGGAATACTATGCAGCCATCCAAAGAAATGAATTCTTGCAATTTGCAATGACATGGATGGAACTAGAGGGTATTGTGCTTAGTGAAATAAATCAGTTGGAAAAAGACAACTCTCATATGATCTCCCCGATATGAGGAGGTGGAGATGCAAAGTGGGGGGCTTGGGGGGGGTAGGAAAGAATAAATGACACAAGATGGGATCGGGAGGGAGACAAACCATAAGAGACTCTTAATCTCACAAAACAAACTGGGAGTTGCTGGGGGGAGGGGGGGAGGGAGAGGGTGGTGGGGTTTTGGACATTGGGGAGAATATGTGCCATGGTGAGTGCTGGGAAGTGTGTAAACCTGGCGATTCACAGACCTGTACCCCTGGGGCTAATAATGCATTATATGTTTATAAAAATAAAAATTTTAAAAAGCAAACCAATTAGTATAAATGAGATCATAAGAAGAGGTGAAGCCACCCCCACCCTTGATCCTGCTTCTCTGTTCTTTTCCTCAGAGGCACCAAACATTCCCAGTTAATAAGGAATTTCTCCAGAAATATTCACTGCATATACAAAATATGTGTATTCATCCAAAAGGGTTGTAATATACTTTGGTAATCACTGATAGCTGCTTTTTTATTAAGTTAATTACAGATCCACTGTAGTGAGCATAGTGATGCCCTCTTTCTGAAAATGAACCAATTTACAAGGTTTGATTTGAGGAAAGCCCACAGAGGCGGAGATAGGCTATGGTGGGCCGTAGATGACCCAGACAACCAGCTTCCCTTCCATTGTCGTGGAAAGTATTTGTGTTAAATTCAAGTGAAAGACTGACTGGCTAAATTTTCCCATGAGCTTGTTGAAGGTCTGCATTTCAGAAGACAGATTACACATTACGTTGGTGATAAATATAAAACAAAGCATTTGTCAGTATAGCATATTTTATAATATTACATTGATTTGCAGTAGGAAAAAAGATAAAATCAAAAAACCAATCACTAGGAAATCTCTTCCCCATGAATTGCCATGGTGCAGGCCGTTCTGAACCTCTGAAGGTTTGATAGGAGCAAGTGAAGGGCTGTGTATGGGGTTCATTAAACTGTTTGCTTCAAGCAAATGAATAAGTGTTTAACTACTTGTTTATATCTGTTCAACTTCTCTTACCGAGGTTTCAGAGACTGATAAAAGAACCTAATGTCTGTCTTGTGCAAAAGCATGCTCCGGTTGTAAGATATCACAGAATAATTATCCCAGCCTTATAACTATAAACTTTTCCCATAAACTATTTTCCCATCAGTAGAAATTAAGTACTGTACACAGACATGCCCCTGGACACCTCATGAAATCTGTGCTACATAAAATAAAGCATGAGAGCCATCTTTCTTAGGCAATGTCTTGGGGACAAATTGTAGAAAGAACCCAGAGTGGTGAGTGGAGCCCCACAATGAATGTACAGCGAATGAATCAATCAAAGAAATGCCTTCATTTTTCACGTGATACAGCAAGTTTGCTGCCCCCTTCTCTAACGACACAGACAAGACCCTAGGGCTCACCTCTTCTGCCCTGAACACAGGAGGGTCAGAAAAACAATAACTGGTCAAGGGAGGCCATCAAGTTCTTCCTAAGAGCTGCTCTACTTCCATACAAGACATTGTCATGGCTTGTGGGTTCTGTATTTGCAAACTCACCTACTCGCTAAAATTTATAACCCCAAAATCAAACCTTGTGGGCCTTTCATGATGGTTTGCAGACATGTGCAAATGCAGAGTGGCAAAAATCTGATTCTCCCTGTGCACACCTTCCTAGCTGAGTCCAGTGAGGACATGCTCTGCCTTCTTATGCCAGCTTTCAAACTGTAAACAAGTGTCTTTCCAGGGTCTGCTTAGTGCCACATGGGTCACGTCTTTGAGGTGCTTTTTGTTGGTGAGGGCAGTATTTAAACTAATGCAAACATGGTACTGAAAGGCAGTCTAGTGATGTACCCTCCAGAGAATATACCTGAGTTAGATAAACGTCATTCAGGCATGCGTTTCAGAGCTGCTGGCTGTGAGTCAGCGCTAATGCATCAACATTATGTATTAAATACGGTGTCTTCAAACAAAAACACACATAAGACAAGGTCATGTGTCTATCTGTTGGAGAAACTGTTACGACCCGAGGCTGGCAGGAACCTAATCCTATACTTCTCCTAGGAGCAATGATTTTGTACTCGCTAAGGTCTGCAGAGACTTTGTGAAACTTAACTGCCACACATAATGAGAATTGACTTTATTGTTTGATAACTTTGATTTATGAAAAAGAGGTTTGGACAGAATCATGTTTGTATTCATCCATCTCAAAATTTTTTTTTGCATGCCCTCTTAAAAATAAATTTCTATAAATCCTACCAAGAGTGAAGAAAGAAAGCAGAAGAAACAGCATCAGGTGCTCACTGAGGGCAGCTTACATGGGTGTCAAATGCAGAAATTGTGGCAGGAGACGGGACCCGAGGTCCACCTCAGATGCAACAATGGCTCCAGGTGAGCAGGCAGGCAAGATAACTTGTTGGACACACCTGACGCACCACCTTTGTACTGGCTCTGAAACGTCTAAATACCCAAGATCATGTTTTGTTATTCTGAAAACTGGGTAGCCTAAAAATGAGCCACTCACGTTCAACTCTTTATTATAACACTCTGAAATAACTTTTCATTCTTTGTCATATGCACACATACATTAGTAAAGCCATCACCTTTTGGGGGGTATTTTCTCAGGGTAGTCAAATTTCTTTTCCATAATATTTTATTTTGAACAATGCTTCCATTATTTTCAGCTGACAATTCAATACGGTAAAAATGTCCAATGATTTGCCCAGGGTGTACTATCAAGACAAACAAAGAGTAGCCCGGAGTGACTAAGCTTACACATATTTACTCTCCACAACATCTCACATACAAAAATGCAGGAAGCATTACTCACTTTTTCTGTTAAACGTGGGGCACTGTGAGCAAGTATATCTCCCTCTGCATACTGAGGGGTACAGAAAAAATAATCACTACTACAAAAAGACCTGGTTTTTAAAAGAAAGAACTACTATAACCACAAAGTCAAAAGCAATGCATCTAAACAGGGTCAGAGCTTTGCAACCTCCTCAGATAAGAGAACCTGCTTCAAGGAACATCTGAAAGCATTTGGAAAGAAAAGCAAATATGTTTTAAAAAAATGCCACAAACGATTGTGACTTTAAATGGTAGTAAATGAAAATCTGAATGCTACATTTCTAAGGCATTAAGGCTACAATAAGTACCAGAAGTAACAACTAGCACTGAAAATTGGTGATTGAATCAGTGTTTTTGTTTTTGTTTTGCATTTTCAATTGATGTAAAGTTCACATAACATAAAATTAAACATTAATCTTTTTATTATTTTTTAAAGATTTTGTGCTTTAAGTATTTTTAAAATTTAAATTCAAGTAATTATAAAGATTTTATTTTGAGGGGTGCCTGGGTGGCTCAGTGGGTTAAGCCTCTGCCTTCGGCTCAGGTCATGATCCCAGGGTCCTGGGTTCATGCCCCACATTGGGCTCCCTGCTCAGCAAGGAGCCTGCTTCCCCCTCTGCCTCTTGAGATACTTGTGATCTCTGTCAAATAAATAAATAAAATCTTTAAAATAAATAAATAAATAAATAAATAAATAACTATTTTATTTTGAAGTAATCTCTACACCAAACAACTCCAAGATCAAGAGCCACGTGCTCCACTGACTGAGCCAGCCAGGCATTCCGACCATTAGTCATTTTAAAGTGTACAATTCGGGGACACTTAGTACACTAACAATGCTGGACACCATCCCCTCTGTCTAGTTCAGGACATTTTCATCACCCCAAAAGGAAGACCCCCTCCATTAAGTTATTATGCATGCCCCTCCCCCGGGCCCAACAACTACCATTCTGTACTTTGTCTCAATGGATTCTCCTCTTCCAGACATTTCACATCGATGGACTCAAACAGCACATGGTTTGTTGCGTATGGCTTCTTTCCTTTACCATGATGTATACGAGGTTCATCCATGTCGTAGTGGGTGTCAGTGCCTCGTTCCTTTGTATGGCTGAATCATAGTTCATTGTACGGATGGACCACATTTTGTTTATGCATTCATTAGCTGAGGGACATGTGGTTTGCTTCTACCTTTTGGTTACTGACAATCATACTGCTGCTATGAACGTTTGTATGTTTGTATTTGTCTGAATGCCTGTTTTAAATTCCTTTGGATTTAGGAATTGCTGGGTCATGTGGTAATTTTATGTTTAAGTTTGATGTTTTTTTAATCTCACGATTCTGCCCTGTGTCAGTATGTACGTTGCTGATCTGTGTGCTAATTCCTTTCTTAAAGAGGGTAAAAACCAAGGTCTTGGAAAACCCTGTATTTTTAAACATGTTAAATACATTCAAATAAATATTTGCCTCATTACTTTAAAAAAATAAATGAAATTTAAATTATCTGCTTCTGATTTAATACACTAGTTTCCAATGAGACTAAAGTAAATGCTATAATTAAATCAAAACATTTTAATACATATTTATTGCTTCCTAAGTAGATGCTGTACTGTTACATTACCAAAACATCTCTACTTGGGGAATGAACATATACTTGTCCCTACATTTAAGACAAATCAAAATATTTCTACTTACCCACAAATAATATATTTCCTGTGTTTTATTTTTGCTCACCAATTCTTTATTATTTGTTGGATTAAAAGTAAGATAGCTCTGAAATATAAAGTGTGGAAATATATTACATTATGACAAATTTTATGTTTTTTCTCTGGCTAAGCTAAATGTTAAAAATAAATAATATTTATATTATATTAAATAGCTGAGTAGGAATATAAAACAGAAAAGACAACAGCATTTTGTAAGCAATAGGAATAGAATTGAAACCCTGAGCTTTAAAATTAATGGTCTCAAATATGTCCCGTTTCTTATTTAGTCTTATTTATTATAATTCATCATCTGTAAATTGGAACAAGCAAAAGTAGCACAATATTTACTAATAACCTTTATCCTGTGTCCTTTTGGACAAAAACTGCTACATACACGTATCTAAATTTGACAAGGCCACAAGGTAACTTGGATTGAATGCAAACACTGGAAAGAGTTTCTGATTCCTGCCAACACGGAGAATAGCATGGACTGCCTGGCTCCCTTCCCATAAATCAACCCTGTGGTAACTATGCAAGTGAGGAAACCACAAAGTGCAGAAGCTGAACAACAGCCACACCACAACGGAGCTCCCTGGGGAGACTGAGGCACGTGTCCTGTGGGGGTATGTGTGTGGGAGGGGGTGGCTGCGGCCTGAGGTGAAGGGATGCAGGGGGCAGCCCTGGGAGACAGCTTCTAGAAACATGACTTAAGTTCCCTTCCTGCCACCTCCACACCATCACCTACTCCTTGCCTGCTCCAGGAATGTGAAGGGCCAGTGCCAATGTTTGAGAAGTAATTTCAGGACAGCTCAACGGCCTCAGCAGGGTGGGGGGGGGTGGCCAGGGAGGGTGGCTGGGGGGGCAGAACTGTTGGAAGCAAATACATGGACAAGTCCTCAAAAAGGCTGGAAATCAGCCTCAAATCACTGCGATTTGTGAAGCAATTAAACAGTTAATCTCCTTAAATTTGCCAGATGCCAGCAAGAAGCAAGAGTGAGTCTTCCTTGGAGGAAGGTACCACCCTGAGCCTCAAATTAGCTTAGGGTTATCCCCATCACAAAGGGAAGCCACTCAAAGACTTTAAGTAAGAGAGTGGTAGGATCTGTCCAGCTCACTTAAGAACTGTTGCTCTGGCTGCTGCAGGAAGGCAGGAAGGACTGGAACAAGAGTGAACACAGCTCAGCTGGAAGGGTGTTGTAGTCACGCAGGGAGCTGTGGTGGCCATGGAAATGGAGAGGGGAGGAAGGATTTCGGGTGCATCTTGGGAGTGCACAGGACTTAAAAGTCACGGGAATGGATGAGAACACCCAGGAAGAAGGTGTCACCATACGAGGAGCTCCCACAACTCAACCCTGAGGATGGCCAGCATTTAGAAGGTGTGCAGTGAAAGAGGACAAGCCCACAGAGGAGACCAGGGAAGGTTGTGACCCAGGGAAGGTGTATTCAGCACCCACTGGGAACGGTGTTCGTGCCAATGTAATAGTGCTCGCTTCACTTGGAAATGCCAGTGACTGTGATAAGCACAGACTTGGTAGAGCTGTGGGTAGGTGGAAGACAGATCAGAAGAACCAAAATGTTCATCATCAGTAGAATAGATAAATGAGCTATATTATACTCACACAAGAAGAGACTAGATAGGCATGAAAATAGTGAATTATAGCTCAATAATCAAAATGGATGAATCTCAGAAACAAGGCAGACAAAATGAAACAACTATGATTCCCGATGCACCAAACAAAACAGGTAACGCAAAATAGGATAGTGCTGAGGGAGGGCCGCCCGGCTGGCTCAGCCAGTAGAGCCCGCAGCTCCTGATCTCAGGGTCCTGAGTTCCAGCCCCATGCTGGCCGTGGAGCCTACTTAAAAAAAAATTGGTGGTGGGGGGGGACCCGGGTGTCTCAGTTGGTTAAGCATCTGACTCCTGGTTTTGACTCAGGTCAGAATCTCAGAGTCCTGAGTTCGAGCTCCACATCAGGCTCTGCACTCGGCATGGAGTCTGCTTGAGAGTCTCTCTCCCTCTCTGTCTGCCCCTCCCTGCTCATGTTCTCGCTCTCGCTCTCGCTCTCTCTCTCTCACTCAGAGGGAAAAAAAAAGGAAAGTACTGAGAGATACTTGCTAGACAAAAGTATACAGGAAAGCATAGGAATGTGTAACACAAAATCTGGGACACCAGTTAAGTAGTTAACCCTAGTTAACTTGGAGATGGGATTGTGGAAGGAGGACAAAGGGATTTCTAGGGTTTGGGTGATGTTCTTTCTTGTGCGGCAGGAAACACACAGGTACATTTTGTTTCATGCCTTAAAATGTACACATTTTGGATGTATGCCTCCTTTAGCAATGAAAATATAAAGAGATCAAATATTTTGTGCACAAAAGAGTAAATGAGACATGACGAAGTCAGAAAGCAGGCACAGACAGCACCTCAGAGACATGTAACTGTGAAGAGGAGCAGAGAGCCAGAGCCGGAAGGAGACGCACCATCAGTGGTGTCCCCCAGAGACGGGGGAAATGAACGCATGTGTGTCTGCTCAGGGTATAGCCACCCAGCGGAGGGAAAGCGGATTGTTGCAGGAGAGGGCCTCGGGCGCCCGAGGGGAGTGGCATCTCGGGCACTGGCCACTCTTACACACAGAGGGGCAGGAGACGGTGGTGGGGCTGAAGCAGTTTGTAGGCTGGGAGTGAGAACAGGCCAGTGTTTGTATCTGATGGCCCCCATTCTCTCAACGCAAAATGAGAGAGGTCATCAGCCAAGAGGAAGAGAAAGGGCTGGGGAGGGATGAAGAGAAGTTGTGAGATAGTTTGCTCTAGAAACGAAACAGCCAGCCTACTAGAAAGCTGGGCTGGGCTGAGAGCTCGCTCACCCTTTGTGACTCAAGCCCAAACGAAGGGCTCGGTCCAGCTGGGCGGGCAGGAATGCAGAGCAGGCAGAAGACGACAGAATCCTTCCAGACCTGGGCCCTTGCAGCACTGTCCACGGCACATTCCTCTGTGACCAAGATGTTGGCTCATCTGTTCTGTCTAACCTGGCAGCCACTGGCCACAGGACGCTGGGGAGAACTTGAAATGTAGTGACGCCAAGGAAATGAATCTGCTGTTTTGTTTGTTTGTCTTTGTTTTGTTTTAAAGATTTTATTTATTTAATTGACAGACAGAGATCACAAGTAGGCAGAGAGGCAGGCAGAGAGAGAGGGAAGCAGGCTCCCTGCTGAGCAGAGAGCCCGATGTGGGGCCCGATCCCAGGACCCTGGAATCATGACCTGAGCCAAAGACAGCAGCTTAACCCACTGAGCCACCCAGGCACCCCTGAATCGCTAGTTTTTTCTCACTCTAATCGACTTAAATCCAAGCAGCCACATGCATTCAGCAAAGTTTCATGACACAAAATCCTACAAATATCAGTTGTGTTTCTATAGACTAGCAGTGAAAACCCACGAAGGGAATGAAGAACACCAATCCACTTACAATATCATAAAAAGGCCTAGGAGTAAGCCTTCGGTGGAGGGTTTGTTTGCTGCAGAGGACACTGCTGAAGGAAACTCAAGAAGATGTAAGAGAATGGAAAGACAGCCTGTGCCCGTGGATTCTTTTGGTTTTTTTGTTTGTTTGTTTGTTTGTTTGTTTGCTTTAAAGATTTTATTTATTTATTTGACAGAGATCACAAGCAGGCAGAGAGGCAGGCAGAGAGAGAGAGAGAGGGAAGCAGGCTCCCCACTGAGCAGAGAGCCTGATGCGGGGCTCGATCCCAGGACCCTGGGATTATGACCTGAGCAGAAGCTCAGAAGCTTTTACCCACTGAGCCACACAGATGCCACTGTCCTCAGTGTTAAGAGGACAACTGCCCAAAGCAATCCACAGATTCAATGCAAGCTCTAAAAAGTCCCAGATTGGTTTCTTGCAGCAACAGAAAAACTCACTATGGCCGGTGGCTACTGTATCAGCTCAGCTTATAAAAGCTGTGAAGAAATTTTTTGCGGAGACCTAGAGGGAAGGTGGGGGGCCAGGAGAGACATGGACATGAAGCTGCAGTATGACATGTGCCCTGCTGAGCCCAGTCACCCAGACCCTCTGACTGGGTTCTGGGTCCTGCACCCAGGTTAGCACTTTGCACAGTGTCTGGCGCATTGTAGGGACCGAGCAGCCGTGTGGTGAGCGAAGGGTGCAAGGATGAGTACGATGACGCAGAACGGAAGAGGAGACTTGGTGGGTGTCCTTGGCAAGTCCCTTCAGGCAAACTGAGACTAATAATATCTGGGTCTCAGGAGCAGTTAAGAGCATGTCTAGAACAGGAAAGGCCGCTGGCCCATGACTTCAGACAAATTACCTAGTACTTAACAGTAGCAGTCCATTGTGTTACTAAAGAACTCCTTCCCAGCATGTTTGCATGGACTGTGGGAGATACTTGCTGTAACAAACTTAGCAGAACCTGGCACATAATACATGCTCAAAAAAATATTGCTCACTATCAAGAAGATTAAAGTGAGATCAAGGACACAGAAGTGTTTTGTTTTTTTTTTTTTACAAGCGCTAGTGTACCATAACTGAACGCCAGCAAAACCAAAAGTAGGTTTGGACCTGGGCTCGGTGTGACTGTAAACATAGCTTTGCATGCTCAAACTGAGCTCACCTGAACCCATACTCTTTGAGGAGGTTGAGGGTACATGCTGGCATTTCCATGGCTAAGGTCCACCTCCAGATGCAAACTTCCTGTGAGTGACAGCAGATGGAGGAGAATGAGAAGGTTCCTGAAGGCTGTTGACAAACCCGACACCTCTCGTGGTAGCCATGTAACTTTGGCTCGGGAACATGGCACCGTGAGCTAAACCCCAGGAAGAGAACCCCGAGCGAGGGGCCATGGGGTCCGGTCCTTCCCTGAGAGCATCACATCACCACATGGCCCGAGCAGAGCTGCTCACCAGGACCCACTTGACAGGCCAGCCCACTGAGGCTGCCTCCACGTGCCCCATACCTGGATTTCAGCATCGGAGATGGTTGCCAGATATTTGGCATCCCAGGTGATGGCTATGGCCCCGATGCCATTGCCTTCTGGGCAGCTGTCAAATATTGTGTGCACAGGAATGCTGCAAAACAGGACCAGGGAACTCCCATTTGCGGAGGTCTGCCTTGCTCCTCGGAGGGACTTGCTTCAAAAGCTATGGAGGAAACAAATGTGGTCCATCCATACAACAGACTGCGATGCAGCCATACAAAGGAAGGAAGCATGACCCCTGCTGTATCAGGGGTGGACCCCCAAAACATCACGTGAAGTAGAGAAGCCTGACACAAAGACCACAGGTTGTTCGAGCTCATTGATATGAAGTGTCCAGAATTAGAAAATCCACAGGGACGGACTGGCATGTCAGTGGCTGTCAGGGGGAATGGGAGGGATTACTGATGGCTTTAGGTTTTCCTTTTGGGGTTTTGGAACTAGGGGCACCCAGCGGGCTCAGCTGGTGGAGCATGTGACTCCTGACCTCGGGTTTGTGGGTTCCAGCCCCACGTTGGGCATAGAGATGACTTTAAAACAGCAGTTGGAACTAGATACAAGCGGCGATGGCACAACATTGTAAACACATTCAATGCCACTGAAACACAGACTTCACAACGGCGAATTTTACCTTATGTGAATTTTACCTCATTTTAAAAAATAATAAAACTAACTCAGCATTATGCAAACGTGCTGTTTGTTCTCTTCATGAAGTCGACTCTCACCCACTATTGAGCGCTGATTCTGTGCCAGGCATGAAGGACGGAAATAAGGAAAAAAAGATTCCTAGGACAATACCCCAGCTCTCAGGAAAACGAGCGCCTCCCACCTAAGTGGGAATGAAAATAGGAACAGGCTTTCTAGACAGGAACTTAGCTGCATCTGTCAAAATTTTAAATGCACACACCCTAGGACTCAACAATTCCTCTTCTACAGATTTTTTCCCAGAAAAATAATAGCGAAATTAAACAGAGATAAATATAAAATCATGTTCAAAATGACACTGCTTTAATGGCAAAAAAATCTCAAAGCACAAATATCCACGGATCCACATTATGACATAACCATAAAATGAAAAACTAGGCTACTTGCAAAAAGATTGAGGCAGGGGCGCCTGGGTGGCTCAGTTGGTTAAGGGGCTGCCTCCAGCTCAGGTCCTGGGATCAAGTCCTGTATCAGGCTCCCTGCTCGGTGGAGAGCATGCTTCTCCCTCTCCCTCTGCCTGTCGCTCTGCCTACTTATTCTCTCTCTCTCTCTCTCTCTCTCTCTCTCTCTCTGCAAAATAACTAAATAAAATCATTAAAAGAAAAAGAATGAGGCCGATGTGGGAAGGTGACCAAAATTTTGTGAAAAAAGCAAATTGCCAAACAGTGTAGTTAGCTTCATCCTGCATGAGGGAGAGAGAGTGCACACATTTCTGTGCACGGAAGAGTCTAGAGGAACAGATTCTAAACTAAACAAGGGTGACTCTGGAGATGTGTCTGGGTAAGGAAGGACTCACTTTTCCTTCCTTCATTCACTACCATACCGTGTCACTGGCAAGACTGTAGAACCCTAAGAAGCAGGAAAAACCTTGTCACATGCAGAATTAAATGAGATACTTAAATATCTAAGTGAGCCAGAGAAACACAACAGAAGCAAGGCTGTGAGTGATGTGAGTGGGCAGCAGCACGGGGGTCGGGGGAGTGAAGGCCAGTGGTAGGACGTTCTGATTGAGGACCACGGGCTGGTGGTTCCCCATTGTTTTTCATTACAGAGCCCTTGTTCCAGGAAATATCAGCAGGCCTCGTAGGTCACTCCAGTGCCCCAACTGGCTGGGACCAAGTCTGTGCCTTAGCTGAGGACCTGGCTGGTTCTTTGTCACCGGAGAAGACTTCATCCCCCTGGGAACTAGTCCCCAAAATCATTTGAGAGAAGGCAGTCCTAACATTGCTGTGAATGCCACAGTGATGTCCTTAGTGGGGAAAAGCATCTTATCCCTGTGGCTTTCCAGAATTAAACAGAGAACCAATGATGTCAGCTGGGCCTGTTTTGTAAGCATAATGGTGGGAAGAGAATCTGTTTATTTTGCTTAGGAATGGGTGATGTTTAAAAGAATTTAACATATCAGAGCCTCTGATGGATTAAATTTGTGACTCTAATTTAAAGCCCGTCATTGATTCCCACTTGTGATTTTACATTCAAATCACACTGGTTTATAAACAATATTAGAATACTTATGAGAATTTAAGATTTGCCATAGTTATGCCTAATTTATTAGATTTACAAGAATTCCCTAAGTACGCGTGAAGGGTTTATCTTTTAATCAGACTACTAAAGAACTTAGAGATAAAACCAAATATATTCAATTTCTAAGTGCAGCTTAAAAATGTTTAAAAGGAATTAATAATCAAATTTGTGAGTTGGGTCAAAATTAATCAAAACCCCCTTAAAGGCAATTGTAAAAATCTGCTAGATTTATAAAAGGAGTAAGATTTATAAGTTGAATAAAAAGCTTAAGGAAAACTATGGTTCTTAGTTTATAACTTTAATAAAGTGAATATTAATTCTAAAACCGAGTAGCCTTTTCTGGATCCCAAAGTCATCATTTACTATAGCATAAAACTCATATTGACATATTGAATTGTTAACCACAGATACACTTACTTTGCAATTAAAAAGAAAAAAGAAGAAAAAAATCACTGCCAGAGTCACCCCTAGTCTAGTCGGGGAGACAGCTTTATAAGCAAGAGAAAAGCAAAGAAGGGTGCATGTGTGGCTCAGTCACTTAAGCCTTCAGCTATGGTCATGATCCCAGCGTCCTGGGATCGAGCCCCACATCAGGCTCCCTGCTTGGCAGGGAGTCTACTCCCCCCCCCCCC